>NC_026505.1:5659436-5662302 GCF_000182925.2 Neurospora crassa OR74A
TACCTTCTTCACCTCTCCTTTTCTTCTTCCTCCTATCTTTACCTTTACTACTATATTCGCCCCCCCTTCGCTTATACCGGCCCCCCCCTTAAATATATACTTTACTATTATATATTTATATATTAATCCCCGCCTCTTAAATATATTTAATTAATATATTTATTTCCCCTCTCTATTTTCCTTTTTCTACCCCATCCTCATCCTCCCCTCGCCCTATATTTATTACTAACCCTTACCCGGCTATTTTCTTTCCTATATTTTAATAATATCTATCCTTTTATTTATTTAAAATATAATATTATTCTAACCTAAATATTTACAAACGCTCCAACCCTAAACCTATACGAAATTTTTGAATTAATTGGCTAAAATACCTGCCAAACCAAAGGTACGTTTCTTTTTTTTTTTTTTTTTTTTTTTTTTTTTTTTTTTTTTTTTTTTTTTTTTTTTTACCCCACTAACGTCTTTTCCTTCCAAAATTCAATAAAAAATCGCAATATTCGCTAACAATACGCCGCTACATATTTAAAATCCTTTATAGTATTTATAATTTATAAAACGTTATATAAAATATAGTAGTTAAAATTATACGCTTTACTAATACTAATAGCCCCCTACCTACCCCCCTTTTATAGTAATTATATTATTCTATAATAATATTTTAAACTATAATATAAGTACGCCTAATTAATAATAATCTCTTTATAATATTACTTAGGATATTTCGTACTCCTAACTTTAATTATAAAAGTTACTTAAAATTAAGCTACTATAGTATTAGTAATATTAATACTAATATCGATCCAATAACCCCCCTTAACTCTCTTATAAATATCTCTATACTAAATACTCCTATTTATATCCCCCCCTCCCTTAATTATAATTATAGTCCCTAATATTAATTAATTAATAGGAAATTAGTATTATTAAATAAAAA
Organism: Neurospora crassa OR74A; assembly: GCF_000182925.2. NCBI lineage: Eukaryota > Fungi > Ascomycota > Sordariomycetes > Sordariales > Sordariaceae > Neurospora > Neurospora crassa. The sequence goes on from NC_026505.1 coordinate 5,660,374, forward strand.
ATTAAATAAATTATTAAAATTTATAAGGAAGGACTATAAATAAATAATATAAAGTAGTATTTATAAATATTATTAATAAGCGTAGTAGCGTACAAAAATATTCCTCCTAAAATTATAAGTTTTAATCCTATATTAATAATAGCGGACGCTACCGAGGATTTTTTTATTTAGGGCGATAATAGAAAATGTGGGCTATATTTTATTTAATACCTTATTAATATCCTATATTAAATTAAATTTCCTTCCCTTCCTATCTCTCATCCTATTTAGCATCTTTACTTTATATTTCCACCTTATATTTCTATTTTACATCTCTAATTTACCTCTCTACTCTATATCTCTACTTTATATCCCTACTTTACAGCTCACATCTATATCTTATATCTACATCTTACATTTATATTTTATATTTATATTTTATATTTTATATTTATATTTTATATCTTTATTTTACATCTTATATCTTACATTTATATCTTACATCTTTACTTTATATTTTATATCTTATATTTATATCTTACATCTCTACTTTACATTTTGCGTCTTACATTTACATTTCGCGTTTTTACTCTACATCTTCAAACAATTACTATTCTCCTTCCTTTATTTAATTAATTTTTATTAACTTAATAGTCGGCCCGCTATTAATACGCCACTATTATATTTCCTTAGCCTTATATTCCTTAAGAAGGTTTAGGCAATTTATATCCTCTTACAAAACCTACGAATTCTTATTATCCGGATACCCCTTCTATTTAACCTAAAATTAATATTAATAACCGGATCTATAATACTTTATAATCGCCTTAACTTCGTACTAAATATTATCCTCTTTAATATCTATAATTTCCCTTCGTAATATTACTACAACGGGATTCCTATAGTATAATTTTAATAGAGTAATAGGGAATACTAAGTAAATTCGGTAACGTATAAGGAATATAAATTAATATACTATCTTCTTTTCTCTAATAACCTTAATAATTTAGAAAGGTCCTAAAAACTTATCTATTAATTTAATGCTTAGGTAATGTTATTTAATATACTTCGTATTAAATAAAACTTAATTTCTAATATCAAATTCTTTTAATTTCCGAACTTTATTATACTATTTCATATACCCCTAATTAATAACCTTTAAAACTACTATAACTTCTACCCGCTTATAAAGTAATTCGTTGATTTAATTAATAATTATTATTAGTAGGACTATCCTCCGCCCTCGCTCTAAGTCTACTAGTCCCCAAAAATAATACCCTAAAAGTAGCTCTAAGGAGGACTTTCTAATAATAATATAGAAATAATTATTATATATTTATTATACTAGCGTAATTTTTTCGGCCCAATTAACTTACTCTATATTATAGAAGATTCGAAAGTACAATTCTAAATTCTAATTTTACTTTTCTATTTATCCGTCCGTTTAAGGGTATTAGGCTATACTAAAACGTTTATAAATATCTAAGAATTCGTAGTAAGTCTTCTAAAATTAATTTGTAAAAAAGCTACCTCTATCTAATATAATCGAATCCGGGAAGTTAAATTACTAAAAAACATTTCGCTAGAAAAAGAATATAAATTATCGAATATTAATTATCTTTTATATAGGAATATATAAAGCGTATTTAGTAAAATAGTTAATAATAATAAAAATTATATTGCAGGTCCGATTAGATATAGGGTTAAATGATTTTAGTATTCTAATAATAAAATTATATAAAATATTTTATTAAAGGATAATAGGGATAGGTAACGACCTTAATAGCCTATATAGCCGGTAGTTACACAATTTAGCTTTTTAATATACTAAATATTTACGGACGTATAATTCAATGTCGGTTGTAATAGTAAATTAATAATAGAATTAATTAATACATTTCAATATTTTCCTCTAACCTAAATATCTAGCTATTATTATATTATAGTAAG
>NC_026505.1:5662402-5685457 GCF_000182925.2 Neurospora crassa OR74A
TCCCCCTACAAATTCTACCTTTCTTCTTACAATTTAGCCCTTTTATCCTTTAATACCCAACCCTCTTTTATTTCGCCTATATTTTATTATTATTCCTTCTCTTTTATTACTATCTTTTAAACCTCTTTTCTAATTAAAATTATTTATCTTACTAATATTTTTAATACCTAACTTTCCTTTATTACCCAATTTTTTTCTTTATTCCTTTTAATAACCTTTATTAATAGGTAGTCGCCCCCTACCTCCGGTTCTCCCCCTTACAATTACAATTTCTTTAATAATCTATCCGCCGGATTTAATTTTCCTAAACAATATTTAATCCTAAAATTATATACCGCTAATTCTAATATTTACCAATTCTACTTTACACTTACCCATTCCTTATTTTAAAAATATTATAAATTTAAATAATCTATAATTATTAGGAATAATTTATCTATATATAATAAATATTACCTTTATACTTTTAATACTCTTATAATTACTAATAACTCTCTATCCCTAACCCTATACCTAATTTCCTTTAACAATTTCTTCTTTAAAAAGAAAGCTACTAAGTACTATTTATTGCTATACAATTATATAAGAACCGCCCCGATTGCGAAGTCCAACGTATTTATCTCTATTTAAATTTATAATGCTAGGTTGAAGTAGCGCAATATAAGAGTTTCCTAGAATAATTTTTTAAATTCTTCGAATACTTCTTCCACTTCTACTATAAATTCGAATAATTTCTATTTATCCCCCTTTAATAATTTTATTAAAAGTATAATTACTTTAGAATATAATATTATAAAGTATTAATAAAACCCTATAAACCTTAGGAAGATTTAAATATTATAAATGTTTATTAGAACCTCCTATTCCGCAATTACTACTACCTTTTCTAAATCTATTAACATACTTTTTAGGGAAACAATATATCCTAAGAATAATACCTACTTTATATAAAACTTATATTTACTTAAATTTATATAGAAGTTACAATTTTATAGTTATTAAAGGACTTCCTTAATATAGTTAATATAGTCTTCTTTATTCTTACTATAAATTAGAATATTATTAAAGTAAATAATATATATTATATTTATTAGCCCTACTAACGTATTATTAATATATACTTAAAATATTACTAGTACGTTCGCTAATCCTATTAGTATAATTAAGAATTTATAGTACCTATACTTCGTACGAAACGCTATCTTCTTTTCATTTCCCTCTTAAATCCAAATCCTATAATATATATCCTTTAAATCCAACTTTATAAAGACTTTAACTAATAATAACTAATTAAAAATCTTTTAAATAAAGGGTAATACTATCCAATTCTTCTTTATAACCTTATTTAATATTTTAAAATTAATATAGAACTTTAACTTTCTACCCTTCTTTAGAATAAAAATAATAAGGGTGCCTATTAAATTAATAGAAAGATAAATCTATCCTTTCTAAAGTACTTCTACTAACTATTCGTATAATACTTCTAATTTTTTAATATTTAATATATAAATTAATCCCTAAAGCGCCAACTCCCCTTCAACTAAATTAATATAATACTTTAGCCAGTTATATTAGAATAAAGGTATAACCGAAGCTTTGAATATTAACCGGAATTCTTCGTACTCTAGTGGAATAATCGGCTTAAGGACGGCGGGCTCGCTTTCTATTTCCTTTAATAATTCTAAGGGTTATAATAACGCTAGTTCCGTAAAGGGTACTAGGGTAGGGTAAACGCTATTAAATACTATTTAAAAAACCTTTACTAGGGGGGTAAGGATTAGAAGCGATTTGGCCAATTCTATTACAACGGGTAGGGCTATAAATTCTAACGCTAAAGAAAAGGGAATTTCGAATAAAATATTTATATACATAGGAAGGCAAAAACCCTCCTCTACCCTTATTATTTCCTAAGGGTTTAATAGTAGAATTAAATCCTATTAAAACCCTGTTAAGATAGCTATAATATCGTATACTTCCTTCGCCGGTACTATACTTAATATAAAATCGCTAGCCTTAATACAAAATTAAAACGACTATTACTACTAATTAATATCGGAATTCTACTTATAAAATTAAAAGTAACCGAAGATAACTTCTACGGCTAGAGATTTAACTATAGTAAAAGTAATTCGCTTTATCCATTTAGTATTATAGGAATTATATATTTTAATAAAATAAATAATTGTACTATATATAGGAATAGGCCGAAAGGAGAAATTAATAAAATAATAGGGTACTAAATTAATTTTTATATCCAATAAAAATAAATACCTACTAATTAAATTTAATTCTATACCCAAATTTATTAACCCTCGTATATTCTACCAATCTCTATAAATCCTTATTAACAACCTTATTTCTAAACATATTTATAATCTACCCGTATTATTCTAAACGGTTATAACTGCTACTTTAGCTGCAATCGGCTCAATATTTACTCTATATAAGGGGGTACCTATAGGAATAGGGTAATTCTGTATTAAATAACCAACTTAATTGTAATTATAATAAATTCAGTTCGGGTATATTATTATAAAATAACCTATTATACTATATTCGTAGTAAGTATTTAATAATTTTAATTAGGTATACCGGCTATACGTATAACCTTTCTAATAATAAAAGGAATAAATAAAATTAAAATTTATTTAAAAAGTAATAAGGGAGCGATAGGGAAAATCGGAAGGGTTATTACTATAGGACGATTAAAAAGGAATATTCGAAAAGGAAGTAGGAGGGTACAAAAATAAAAAAGATAACAGAATATACCTTAAAGATATTTAATTTTAATAATACAATACAGACAATTCAATACTCTCTAGGCCTTCCAACCGTTCCACATACACTACTACTTTATTTATTATATTAATACTAGCCGTCGAAAGGATACTTTATTTAAAAAAAGGGTATAATTAATTAATTTAAGTAACGACCTGAATATACTCTAATTAATTATATAATAAATTAAATTCTTTAATATAATAGCGGTTATAAAAGTTATAAACGGTTTTTAAAGTACTTTACTATATATATTCAAACTTATCGAAAGTAGATCGTTTAATAGCCTAAATATTACTATTATATTCAATTTCTAAGAAAGTACAGAGGTCGCTCTATATAGGCGTATTACGAATAGTATTATACCCAAGCTTACTATAGAGAGCTAATATATATTTAATTTATATATTTTTAAAATTACCTTTAATATAATTAACGGCGAACGAGAGGGAAGTACGAGGGTACTTTTAAAAATACGTATTAATATTGTAAAAGTAGTTCTACAATTATAAAAAACTTTCGCTAGTAAATTTAATAATATTATATTTAAGATAGTACTTAATATAGGCTAGCGTAGCTATAGCTAATAAAAGAATAATTATAATAGTAACCGCTAACGAAAGGGTAGTAAGGGGAAATATAGTAGAAATATAAATCTAATTATAAAAAAAGTAATTTTAATAATAGAATTTAGTAGGGATAGGAGGGTAATTTCCTACTAAATCTTATTTAGCAAGGCCTACAAAAGTAAATTATTCCTACTAAAATATATATAAAAGGAAATAATTAAAGAGGAGTTTAATTATAATAAACCGAGACTCGAATAATTACTACTTATATACGAACTTATCGGCTTCCAAAATTTAGAAGTATAATTGAGGAGCTTAGGGCGGCGTAAAAGGGTAATCTTTATTACTATCTTCTTTAATAAATTCTATAATAGGCTAATATTATTATAATAAAAGTAGAAGGGGCTAAATCGTTTTAATTATAATAACTACGGGGGTAATAGTATAAGAGGGGCGAAGAGTAGCCTCAATAATACGAAAGATAAACCGGCCGCTATATATATATATTTTAATAATACTAGCTCAATTCCTAGAAGAAGAGCTATTAATTTATTAGGAATGTAAGTGAAAGGTAGGCTGAAGTAACTATAGTTGTAGTTATATGTAGGGGATAGCAAATTAGAAGTTAATTTAAAAATATATTAATAATTACTAATTATAATAAACTATACTTTATTAAACCTCTTTTATACTTATATAAATTCTATTTATCCGCTAATAAGCATTATAGAGCCTCGTACTAGTTTAACGCCTCAGTACGGTGCCGGATTATCCTTCCCGCGAGCCCGACCCAATATAAGTGTTATTATTAGTAATCCTATACGTTAATTAACGAAGGGGAGCAGCAGCCGCTAAAGTGCTTCTATACACGAGTTCTTAGCCTCTTAATAGTAATTTAATTACTAGTAAGTCTCCCTTACTAAGCTTAAATACCAGCTTAAGTACTAGCTAGCGTACCTCCTCCTCTTACTATACTAATAGTACTAATAATACTAATAGTATAACCTCCTCTACCCTATATAAAGCTACCTCCTCTCCCTCCTTTACCCCTTCCCCGTATAATCTATATAGAGCTTCGCGGGCGGCTTTGTCCCCTCTATAACAGAGTAGGTAGCTAAGCGTTTATTGTATCCTCTACTTCCAAATTTATACCCTTCCAACTAAATGCGATTCGCTAGATTAATAGTGCTATTTGTATCGATACCGTAGGGTTACAGCTTGCTCTAAACTATCGGCCGCGGCTAGGCTGGATACGAAGTTAATTTCGGAGTTATAATACCGCTTGGAGTTGAATTAGTGTAGTCAATAGAGGAAGCGCTTAAGTACTAATTAGCGCAATTAATCGGGGAGCGTAAGGATTGCTTACGAAGGGTATTGAATTATAAGGGCGGCTATGTAAATAATTTATATAATTAAAGTTATAATATCTGAGATACTCGTCTTTGTTAGTAAGATTTCTTGCGAGCTACTAGTAGGGGTGAAAGTTTAGTTTTAATAGCTTTAATAATAATAGTCGGGTAATAAGGTTAGGGAATAGAATATACGAGTATAGTAAGCTAAATTGTTTAATAAATTTACCTGTATATAGTTTTAGCTTATTGGGGTCGAGATTCTAAGCCGATAGTATTGTACCTAAAGTAATACAATATTATTTAGTAACTAACTTAAGTACCCTCTAGTATACCTAATACGGGGCTTCCCTTAATTAGCCTATATTGAGGTGCTTCTATTAAGTAAGTTTTATCTCTTTATTATTATATTTATCGATCCGGTACTTCATTATATTGAGGAGGCTAAAGCTCTATATAATAATTCTAATAATTAGACTATTACCTATATATAGAAGGATAATTAGTATATTATATAATATATAGGGTATAATATAGCTAAGTATAATGGGTAAGGTTAGGAGTTGGAGAGGGTATGGGAGCTAGAGAGTTGGGGGATATAATTATTACTACTAATAATAAAACTCTTTAAATTTCAGTTAGCCGACTCAATTAGGGATATAGTATAATAACTAAAGTTAAATCTCTTATTAATATAACAAGTAGCCCACTCCTACTTAACCGCTATATACGTCTCTTTCAAATATATAATAATTGCAATCTACTATTTAAAGAAGCTTTCGAGTCTCTCCTAAACAATATTAAATATTTCAATTATATAAGTATAATATATATACTTCTAGAGATTATAAAGACTAGTCTATAAATACTCTACAGTATTAGGGAGAGCGCCTAATTAAACCATATTAATCGCTAATTTATTTATACGTATAATAATACGCTTATCCTCTTCGTTAAGTTTATTTAGAATTATTATATTATTAGGTAAATATATTAATTAGATTAACTAGGTCAATTAGGCTACTCGCTAGGTTAATACTAATATTTTTTACTATATTTATATAGTAATTATATTAGTGTAGGCGTAGCTAACCTAGGCGGCGACCTTCTTATTCTATTTACGCTTAATATTTAATACTATATTTTTATTAATGTAAAAGATATATAATTAGAAGCGCGTATTTAGGTAGATTCGTTTAATAACCACCCTTATTATTAGGTTATAGTTTATAATAGTAACCGTCGGCTTACTAATACTAATAATTTTACAACGAATATTAATTTAATCTATTAATTAATTAAATCCCTCTTATCTCTTATTATTAATAAGCCTAAAGCTGCAGCTAAAAGTATAGCCGACCCTAATTATACTAATAATTTAGAAAAAGGCTAGGCCTTTATTATTCGTTTTGTACGTATTATTATACATCTAGACCCAAGGATTTTCCTTCTACATCTATTCCCCCTAGGGATTACTCTAAAAGAGGGTAGTTAGTTTACTTTCTTAAGAGGTATTTGCCTAGTTAACCTCAAAGTAGACCCCCTTCTCTATAAGTAACTTTATAGTAAGTTGGAAGGGGTTATACCCTATATTGAACTACCGTTTAAGAGTATAACGAAGGTTCTCTAACTATTTAGTTGTAAAATAAAGTTTAGAAAATTAATTGTATAATTATTTAGTAATCTTATAGTTTCTAATAGTAGGGCGGTTTAAGTATTAGGCGATAAAAGTCTTATATTCGGCTTAGAAGACCCTATAGATCTATATTATTTTATTAGGAGGATGGGTATATAAATTATAGCCGTTTTTAACCTTAAAGGTCTATTATTTAAAGTTTAACTTTAGCGCTTTAGCGACCCCTTTCTAAGGACATCCCCGTTTAGCTATCGATATTATATAATTATAAGCTTTAAATTAACGGATTTTACTAATTGAATATATAAAGTCGACCCTAGAGGGACCGAAATTTTTAATAATATTAGTTAAGCGTATTTTAATTAATTAATAACCTATCTCCCTACCCTACTACTTAATAATTACAATAAATTTATTAAAAGTATTATACTAAGTTATAAAGATAGTATAGCGGTCGTTGTAAATACTATTACCCTTAAGGTTACTATTATTATTATTGGGGTCGATATTTATAGGCTCTATTGGCTAGGCTAAGGTAGGTTTAATTGGGGTAGTACTTATTAGTAGTCTTAAATTAGGGTCGATGAGAATAAGGTCGATTGCTTAATTGGGGTAATTATCCGCGCTATAGTCGTACGCGCCCGTCGGCTGGGGGGTCGTTGTATCGGTTATTTATATTACGGTTAGTTGGGGAAATATATTGAAAAGTAATAGATTAATCCGTACTGTTAATAAAATAATAGCGCTTTATTAATTTAGCGATAATTAGCGATGTACAATGTAGTAGTTTAATTAAGGGTAACGAAGGTATATAGTTTAGTGGAGGAAGTAATATAATAAGGTATATACTAAAATAATCACTAAGTTAGATTAAGGTAGCTAGTGTAGTATAAGGGTGGCTAGTGTAACCCCTAGATGGGTGTAATAGTTTGAAATTTGGGAGCTTAGCGGGCCCGTACTGCGAGGGGGGGGGTGTTTCGAATTGTCAATTGATAGTAAATTGATAGTTGGGTTTTTCAAATATTTTAAAAATTATAAAATGCTTAAGTACAAGTTGGAAATTTCAAAACGTTTGTATATGGGGACGATAAAAGGCCGCAAAACGTCCGGGATAGCCAAACGTCCGGGATAAGTGGACTATCCATAGACTACCCACAGACAGTTTATAAAAATCCTATCGATAATCTAGATTTAGACGTTCGCTAACTATAAACGCTTAAGTTTAATAAACGTTGGAATTCAATTAAATTATTATTCCTACTACACCTAGTTTCAACTTAACTCTAATCTTACCCTCCTACCCTCCTTCCTAATATACCCGCGCTTAGGCGTTACGCGCCTATATATTATACGCCCCAACCCCGAACCTTTAGTAGGAGGAGGTTAAATACGTACAATATACGTCGCTACTAGCAATTAGAATATAAAGCTATTATTAAATACCAAATACAATATACTTGTAATTAATAAACTTATATAAAGCCAATTTTCCAATCTACTTATAATAGATAGTTGCCGTCTATATTGTACTCCTATTCTCTTATTGAACTTTCTTTAAAGGGGACTATATAGACTAGCGTCGCTATAATACGTATAAGGCCTATAATAGTATATTCAATTATATTATATACGTTAAGGCCTGTTAGCGAATCGACGAAGCTATTGTATAAGGCTATAATTGGTGATATAATTAAAAAAATACGGTATTAGTCGAATCCTAGAACGATATAAGTTTTTATTAACGATATATATTAATTTGAATTTCGTTCCGCGGTAATATTAAATATAGAAGCTAACTTAAACTTTATAAGCGCTATAGTAATATTGCTTAATCGTTATAGGTAAATAAGTAGGCTATACGTATATTATATATATACCTTATACTAACTTATATATAAGGATTTATTCTAAACGAATATAAGCAATACCCTCACTACCATCTTCCTTTACAATACGGTACTTAATAAAGTCCCCTCGCTCTTTAATTACTCATTATCCGGTACTAAGAGTATATAATTTATATTAGCATTAATATTACTTAAGGAATATTCCCATTATTATTATAGTAAATTTACTTCTATTAATAGTAAGTTACAATATTTATTATAAAGACTATAAGCGTTTGGAATACAGTATAAACATATATAGTACTCCTACGTATTAATAGGCTAGGGATAAAGCGTTTACTTAAATATATATACTCGTACACAATTACATCTAGTATAGTAAAAGAATACTAAATACGCTTATTGTATTTAAATACTTTAAAAATTTACTATAATATTAATATACTAAAGATAGAAGGTTCTTAAAAACAGAAAATCTCTTACCTTTTATTATCCTATACAACCTTCTTCTACTATTTTAATTATTAGTTGTCTCGTAGTATAATAGTAATCTATTTTTAATAATTATCCTTATACACATTTATTAGCATCTATCTAAAGCCTATAGTTATTTAGGTTATTTTTATCAGCATTTTAGCCTCGTTAATTATTTCGCCCTTTAATTTACCAATATAATCAATCTTTTAATACTCGTTAAATAGTATATTTATCGGCCTAAACCGTACCGACGTCTGTAATATTATATTATAGAAGGTGTATATAACGGTAGAAGGATTAGGGACTTCTTCGGTTCCAACTAAAATCAATAAAAATAATAATAGTATTATTTATTGTAATACTTTTAATTATTAATTAATAGCAAGTTCTTGGTCGTTATATATACTAAATAAAATAAACCGTATTATTTATACGAATACCTCCTATAAAAAAAGGTCTTTTTCAGGCGCGCAGTAGTTAGTATAGTATATTACCCGTTTTTAGAGTTTAACATATATATTATTAATATACTCCAATAATCTAAGGGAATATAACGCTAATTTATATTTAATTTCAAAGACTATAACTATTATTATTAAAATTAATATATATTTATCTATTATATTCGGGTAATAAAGACCGATATAAACATTCAGCCTTAAAACCCAAAAGTTATACTTAGTGGACTTAATAGTACGGAATTTAGTAGTATCGACTATTTTTTAACCTTCTTCGATTTTTTCTACGGATTAAAGGACGAGAGTAACGCCTATAGCCAATAATCTAATATTAAATATACTAAAGCTACTAACTACAATTAATATAATACCCTAAGTATTACTTATAGTGCTTTTAATAGATTTATTACGACCTTAAAGCCCCTTCGCTATTTGTAATATAGCGTTATAGAATATTTGGAAGTATTAGCGACCTTTTTTAAACTTTTTTTTAAAAACCTCGATTTTTCGGTTTATTATGTCCATATTGTCCGTTGTTAGGATAATATTCGCCTTTAAATTTTCGATTAAAATTTGGACGATAATATTAATTATATTTACTTCTCGGCCTAAATTAAAATTAGGAAGTTCGTTAGTAAAAACTTTGAATAATATAATAGAGGTATACTTCTTAATAAATTATTAATTAGACCTTAACCACAAGCGAATTAGTAATAGTATAATAATAGACTATTATTTATATTCTTATAAAACGTATTGTAAAACGTAGTAAGGCGATTGAAGATTATTCTATTCCGATAGTTAAGGAAATTAACAAAGTATTTTAATATATTCGGTATTACCCTTAAACGTTAATACCTAATTAATAATTAGTAAATACAATATTTTTATTAGGCCCCCAAATTCGGAATATACCGAATTAACTAATTATATTTTAATAATATCTAAAATTGGGAGTACTCTTATTAAAGTAGGGTCTTTAATAGCCAATCCGAATTTATCCGCTTCCCTTTTACAATATATTTTACAGGTAAATATATATAGATACTCCCTTTATTAGATAATTTCGTAATAGTATTATTAATATTCGCTACTAATTAAATTAAAATTGAGGTTACTTTAGTTAATTAATATTATAATATATATTCGATATCCTTATTTAGCCGTTGAACGTCGGAAATTAAAATTATCCTATTACTATAGAAAATTATTAATAATAACGAAGATAAAACTATATATAAATATTTTACAGCCGTTAAATATATCGATAATTTCTCCCTCTTCGATTTTCTAGATATTATTACCGACTAACTCCTATACTACAGCGTTATTCAATCTATAAGGGCCTAATATAATTAGTATAATATTCATCTACCGAAGCCGGTCCTATTATTCGTATAATGCAATAGATATATATACTCTTATAATAAATTTCGCTATAGTACAATAGAGGCTAAAACTATTAATAAATAATATTAACGGTACTATACGAATATCGATACTATTATTACTAAATATTTAATTTCAAATTAATATCCGTATAAGGGATAGTCGAATAAACTCCTCAATTTCGAAGTTACTTCGAATAGGGTGGGATTTAACGAGTGGGAAAAATCGATATAATTTTATATTGCATTTCCGTTTAACAAGAAAATTAGCCTTAAAATACTTTAATTATTTATAACGTTTATTATTACGCTCTAACAATACGGAATTACTAAAGGACTTATTATAATATATTCGAATATACCTTTAATCAATATAATTAAACATAATATATACAATATTATCTTTAATAATAATATATTCGTTCAATATAATATTATTACTCTTAGGGATCCTTTATATATTATTATTACTCTATAAAAGCCTAACGCCGGCTACAGTTCTAGCGAATCCGAATAGTAATTTAATTTTAAAAATAATATTATTATTTTCTAATAAGGGAATTTAGTAATAATCCCTCTATATTTCGGTAATACAGCCAATATATTTTTAAATACTAATACCGGTACTATAAATAATATAATCAACTTTATAGTAATAGTAAAAAATAATATTAGAAGGGAATACTAAATTATTAATATTTAAATACTAAAGAAAATCGCTAAATATATATCTAATAGATAATATTTACCCTTTAAAATACTATAACTCTCAGGGATTATCGATAAGTATAACTATACTAAAATATATAATATTATATATATTACTCTATAGTAGGTTACGGATATATATAGCGGTATTAAAGAAAAATAGATTTTATACAACCTCCTTGATAGGGTAATACGGGTGTCTTTAAATATTATAATACTGGTATATATTATAATATTAAAGAAGAAGATAGAGGAGGAAGAAAGCCGTAGCCGAAGGCGCACGGCGCGGGAATCCCTTTATAGGAATTCCCTTATCTTATTGCTGTCCCGCATATAAGTCTAGCGACCGGGCGAGCCGGGCACGTACCGAAGTACGTACCCAGGTACGCTAGTGCCTCTAATAGGATGGATATAGTTGTTAGCTATGCCTAATCTACTCTAATTAATTAAATTAATTATATATACAATACATCCCGCATTAAGTCCCGGCGCTACAAAGATAATTCTATTATCCTTAATAGAATAGCCTTACTTACTTTCGTAGCCGCTTAGAGCGTTTCGGTTCTCTAAAATCCATACAGTCCTTCTTATTAACGAAATATACTCTATATTATTTATTAATATATAAATATATTACTCTACGCTTACGCTCATCCGGCCAGTACTTCCAATAATCTTCTACTAGGTCTTTCGCCTTACTAAAGTCCTTCGTATCCTTCTAATAATTATCCTAATATCCGTATCCTTTCTATTTAATATAGTACTAGACTTTGCTATCGACCTATTTATAAATAGCGATCTTTTCGATTTCGTACTAGGGTCCTTTATTGGAATTAGAATTATTTTAAGAATCTTTAATTGGGCTAAGGGGAGGAGTAGAACGACCGAAAGGGTCTTCGTTGTTAGGCGCGGGGGAGAGGTAAGCTATTAAAATTATTAGATATATTCTTATACTTACTAGGAATTCGAGTTTATAGGCGAAGCAGCCTACCTTTTAAATAATCTTAAAAGGTCCTAATTGCTACTAGGATATTTTATAAGGAGGACGGCCGGGTAGATAATAATTATAATTGAACTTTAGGAAGACCCTATCTCCTACTTTAAATTTAATTTACTAATAGTTAGTATTATAGCGAAGTTTAATATTAATAATAGCGAAATCTATAATTAATTAAGCTTCTTACTAAATATAGTCTTTAATAATTAAGTTATCTTTAAAAGAATAAGAGAGGTTATTAATATAAATATTAATAGTAATTTTAAGTAGGCCTACTAGTTTATAACCGAAGAGATACTTATATACTAATATTTTAATACTTTCAATAAAAGCGCTATTTAAATTCTATTATAAAGAGGGAATAATTAGTAGCTAATTATAATTAAGTTCGTAGTAAAAGGCGTAAAAGCGGATTGTAATTTTAATTATTTAGTTCTTCTTTTCTACGGCTCTATTACTAAGCGGGTAGTAGGTTATTATTATAAATAATTTAGAGCCTATAGCTTTCTATATACCCTTCCAATAAGTAGATATAAATTTCCTATTATAATTAGAAATAATCCTAATAGGAAACCCCTAATCGTATATTAGTAGGAATTTGACTATAATAATACCCTATTCTATTATTGTATAAATAGAATAATTAAGGATTAATAATAATCGTTTTGAAGTTTTATTTGTAATAGGTATTATAGCGTCGAATATATTGTAGTTAGGTATTTACTAGGGAGTATCTTTTACCGAAACTTTAGGGAGCCCTACTATAAAATCAATAGAAATGACTCTTATAGGTAGAATTTCTTTGGGTTTAATAGGTTAGTAATTTCTAATTAGCGCGCTATAATTAATTTAGTTTAATTAGTAGGCTAGGTAGTACTCGAAATATTGTTTAACGAATTGAATTTTATTTAGGAAGAATATTCCTTATAGTTAGTATATTATTCGGTTATAGCTGAAATAATATTTATTATCATATATTATTTCTAAGATACTCTTTACAAATTTATAAGGAATGTAGAGGTTCTTGGTACCGTCGGTTTATTAGTTGTAAATAAGGCCGTCGTATATAAAAAAGGGGTAGCCAATTTTCGAAAAGATAATATCCCCGTCTTTAAAGACCCTCTTATACTCCTTTAAATATTTTATAATTTTTACGAATTTTTTATTTAATAAATAAGTTATTATATAGGCCTTCCGTATTTCTAAATTCATTTATACCTCCAAATATATATATTATATATTATTGAAGTAATTAATTAAATCCTCCTATACGTTATTAAAGATTAGTATCCTATCGGGGTTGCTATTTTCGTTTCTAGTGGCCTTTAGACGGCTTAGGGTATTAAAAATAAAGTTTAATTTCCTAGGAATATAAAAGACCCTAAGTTTATATCTTAATAGGTAAATAGACGTATTAATAAGCTTTTAATTCGCTTAGTCGGTTAAAGTTATTCGTAGGGATATTTATTTAATAATTCCTTTTATAGTAGAATAGTTAATTAAAATAATAATAGGGAAATTATACGAGTAAAGTTAGGTTCGGAGTTTCTTTACTACTTATATAAAATAGGCTACTTCTACTTTAGATAGTCTGTATTATATTTTAGCTTTAGTAAGGACCTTATTTAAAAATATAATAGGGAGTATTTAAATTAAAGGAATATATATATTCTCCGTTTAGGTGTATTTGTCCTTAAAATAGAATATTATTACTTTGAAGCCCCTCTCTAAGGAACTATCGATTTATAAGAAGGTTTGGGCGTTGGGGTCCAAGTAGCGTAGTATATTAGGTTCGTTGTAAATCGATTGTTATAATATTTCGAATACGGTTTTCTCGGCGGGAGTAGGTATATAATATACTTTTAAATAATAAGTAGCGCGCTTTACTAGTTTTTTAAATTTAACTTTCCTAAACTTTCTCCCTTCTATTAATAAAATTACTTTACAACTCTATAGGGGCTCTACTAATTAAATATAGTAAGGAATTAAGTAACGGAGGAAGCCTATACTACTAATATATTATTCGAACGCTTTTAAATTATTAAGGAAGGCTAAGTTCTAGAAGGCTTTAATCCGGTCCTTAGTAATAAATAAATTGAAGCTGTTAATATAGAAGCTTAGTAGCTTAATACTTAGATAGTTTAAGTAGGACTTCTTTAGCGATAGAATAATATTCTTAAATACGAATAGCAAAAAAATAATATTTAAGTATTAATAGTAGTCTTCTACGGAGTTGGAAGCGATTACAATATTATTAATATATATATAATAATAATCCCTATATTTTTGAAGTAATATATCTATAAAGTATTAAATATATACGAGGGTGTTTTTAAAACCCATTTAGGTTATAGTAAGTTATTCTAAACCCTTATAGGTAATAAGTATAAAGCAATTCCGATACTTCTATTATACCCTAAATTAGTAGAAGAAAGAGACTATATTAATAATAGTAATAATAATTTTACCCCTTATAAAAGTAATAATTTTACCCTAGAACAGGAGGGGGTAATTATTTAGAATAATTAAATTATTTAATATTTGAAGATTAATTACCGGGTGCCCTTTAAAGCTATTTTTAATTTCCTACTATATTATAAAAACGGAGTAGGCAAACAGGGTAGTATACTTTACCTAATCTATTTTACCTTATTTATATAGGACATTAAAGATTTTATTAATTATAGTTTAATCTTTTTTACTAACGGGATATATCCTTATAATTACTTTATAATTCTACTAGCCGTTTATAAGCGGGACTTTTATTATATTTTCGTTAGGTATATTTACTAGTCCGCCCTCCTTTTATAATTTAGGAAATCGAGTAGCGAATTATTTTAAAACGGCTACTACTCGCTTACTACCGGCGAAGATATATACTCCTTCTTCCGTAATAATCTCTAACGCCTTTTTATCTATTCTTATACCCAATATTAAATACTTTTCAAATATTTTAAGGAAGCTAGACTATAGGGACTTCGAATTAGGGCTAAGGGTCGTATCTTCTTTACTAAGCGTAGTAGGCAGTGCAGTTATTATATTAATAAACGTAGTAATATTAAAATCGAGGTCGATGTTAGCTAGTATATAGTACGTTTAATAAATAATATTAATAGTTTATTTAACGGTTAACCCGTCGTTCTCTATAATATTTAATACCTAGGTAGCTATAGTAGTATTGCAAATATTGGCCTATATAATTACGAAGAAGCCGTCTATATTATATTCTATAATTCTACCGATTTTTTACTTCCGGGGAATAATTAGAATTTTATCGCTAATATTCTTTATTAGCGCTACTATAAGTGAACGGGCATCGACTACAACGCTAATAATAGCCGGGTATAATAAATTAAAAAGAAAATTCCTATTTTTAAATAGGGCTATATAGTAGATTAGAACTATATATTCTTCCCTAGGTCGTAAAATAGTTTTCTTTAACGTAATAACCTTCCTTAAATAATAATTCGGGGGTTTTAATACTTTAAATACTATACTAAAATTATTTTGCGGAAGGCGAACTTCTAATATATAGTAGTTAATATCTACTTATCGCAGGTAAAGGAAGGAGTTTGCTAGTAGAAGATTTGGTTCGAGGTTGTTAATTATCTAACTAGCGGCTATAGTCTTTAATAGAGTAGGATACCCTTTAACGTTCGTATTAAGTAAGTAAAATATAAAAGTAATTTATTCTATTAATTTAATTAATTTACCCCCTACTCCCTTTACCCTAATAGAATATTTAATAAATATACTATAATTAAAGGTATTAAAGAAAGTACAGCCAATAATTATTTTACCTACGCCTAAATTTATATACACCTCTACCGGGTTTAATTCTAAGGTAGTTTAGGTAAGTATACGAAGGTGTGTAAATCTTAATAATAGTCCTTAACGGAATTATTCATTTTCCTAGGGAACAGCGGTTTAAATAGGGAGGATTGTAACGAGGCAAGCCGTATTTTACTCTTTACTACTCTCTTTAATATTATATTTATTAACGTACTCGAATAATTAATTTTAAGAAGAGAAATCTTATTTATATTTTTAATATTTATAAAAATTAGAATTAGGGAGGGCGGCAGGGATCCTATTAATATTTATACCAACTAAGGCACGGTAATTCTCTATATATTATTATTTTATAATTATTAAATTGAATTTTTTTAAATACTTAGAATAAATTAATTAACTACTATATATATAGTAAACCAAAGTATTAAAGTTGTACTCCTCCGAATTATCCGTAAAGTTAGCTAAATCTAAATCTATATCCGTATTTTCTATAGTATAATTAGTACGGGTTCTACCAATTTCACGGCTCCGGTCGTAACTATTACTACAATCGGCAGCTTAATCTCTAGAACGGTTACTACTATAATTATAATTGCAGTTATTATAGTAATCGCGGTTATAACCGTTACTATTATTATAATTATTACTACAATTATAGCTATAATTCTCGCTATTATTATAATTACCGCCCCGATCGCAACTATAATTGTAGTTACTACCTCTATTGCAACTATAATATCGATTATAATTACAATTATAGTTAGTCGCCTACCCGAATTTAACTTATTCTTATTATCCGCAATTAACGTACTTACTTCTTACTATAATAAATAATATAGCCTTAATTTTTTTAATATCCTCGAGGTAGTCCTTAATTTAATTGAACGTCGGGGGAGTACAAAGTACCGTTTTAATATTAATATTTATACTATTCTAAATTTAAATTATAATACTATACTAATTATCGCTACTTTTAGAGAGAATACCTATAGCTCGGGCGAAGTAGAATTACTTTAAGATATATATTAAAACTATATTCTTATCCTTATAAATATTATAAAGAATTAATCTTCCTTTATTAAACTTCCTAATTGTAATAGTTAAATTGGGGGTAAATCTCTTTACTAAAGCCTTAGTTAAGTTACCCAAAGATTTATAATAGTATTACCTTCTAGCGGGGTCTAATTAATTATACTACTATATATAAACCGCGCCTTGTAGGAAGGTAGGCTACATACGAATAAACTATTTCTCGATGGAGTTTATATAATTGTCTTCTAATAAAGTATTAAAACGATTAACGAATATAGTAGTATTAGTATAAATAATACTACTACTATTCTCGACTATTCCTATATCCTCGGAGTTATTAGTAAAGGGGTTAAAGGTTCTAATATTATTACGCTTCAATTTAAGTTTATCGTTAGGGTTACTATATATTTAGCGGGTAGTAAGGACGCAATAGGGATTATAAATATTAAAATATTTAAAGGGGAAATCCGAATTTTTACCTTTATTATTTCTATTATTAGTATTATTACCTTTATTATTAAAATCGCTAAGGGCGGCGGCGACGGAACGGGTATTAGGGGTAGAAGGGGGATTATTATTACCTTTAACTTTATTAATAGTAAAGGGTTCGATAATAATAGGAGAGGGTTTGCTAACCTTACTAATATTTTTTTATATAGTATATTATAAAATAGCCTTATTAATTTCATTGTAGGATAACTCCGGGTAAGCCGCCGCGTAAACGTTTCTTACGTAAAAATCGTATATTTCTTATATATACTTTACATATATATCGGCTTGCTTTTTGAATATTCGGCGAAGGCTATTATTTCGGTCGTGTAATTTATTAATCTAGTCTATAAAGTTTTATTTAATAAATTCCTTATTGTTATTTACTACCCTAGTAATACGAGGGTTATTACGCGGGCGAGTACGCGGGCGAATTAGCGGGTTGCTATTGTACGAGGTGGGGCTTTGGTAATTAAAGTTATAAGGTGCTAGGATATATTAGCGGATTTTGGGGTTGGCTCACGTATAGGGAGGAACTTTAATATATTAGACGCCTTAAGCTTCGGTGAAGTCTTTAATAGTAGGTTTAGCGTAGGCGGCGGGTTTAAGGGCGGTGCTACTATTAGTAGGAAGATTTTTAAAGTTAGAAGGGGGGTGATAAATAGTAATAATATTAGAGCCGTTAAATTATATATTAGGAAAATATCCGGGTATTTCTACTACTTTACCTTTTCCTTTATTGGGCGGAGGGAGGTTGTTTTTAGCGAGACTTAATAAGGCAATAGCTTTTATTACTTATTTATAATTGGCCGAAATATCGGACTCCAAACCTGCGATAGTGGTTGTAAGTTTATTAATACGATCGCCTTATGCGCGGGTATCTTTAATATAAATAGTAAATTACTTGTATATTTTAGTTTTAAATTGCCTTATATTATTGTTGATACTTTTAATTATAGCGTCTATATTATTAAAACGTTTCTAAAGTTTCTTATTAGTAACGCGGGGAGGGATATTTCTATAGGAACTATTATTATTTTAATTGGAATCGTCCTCTCGTCCGGCGGTTATTGTATTATAATTATTTTATTATAAATTATGCTTCTAGGGCGAAGTTTAGTATAGTATTAAATTCTTTAGCGGATTAATTACTAAAGACTATTAAAATTTACTAGGCGAAAAAGCGCTAGTTATAATAGAAATAATATTATTAATAATACTAAATTTCAGTTAGTTTATAGTAGTGAAAGGACCGGCTTGGACTTAAGTAATATTATGGGTTAGAGTAGAGTTCTCGTGAAATTGAGGTAGGATTAAGGATTGAGTACTTAAATAGTTTTTATTGTAGGTTGAGGGTATTAATAGTTTACGAAGTGAGCGATATAAAATCGTTTGCTCCGGAGGGTCTTTATCGGCTATAATATGCAATAGTTGTTAAAAAGGTTAATATAAATTCGTCTATTTATAATTATAAGGTTAGAGGGTAATAAGATTAGAGTAATAATAGAGGAGGTGAATAGGAGGGTATTTGATTTCGCTAATACTATTTTATAATAAACGATTATTAAATTTAATAGGGAGGAGAGAAAGCGATAATTATTTTTCGATAAAATAATTGTAGGTTACCTTTCGTATTGAAGATTAAATAAATAAAGCTCGGATTGGAGTAGTATAGAGGTTCTAATATACTCGGGCGATGCGAACCGACGCGAGTAAGATATTATAGTATAGGAAGTGTATAATACTATTTTGCGACGAATAATTGTATATTTAAAGGAAGACTCTAATATTATTTTATAATAAACAATCGAAAATTTAAGAGTAATTGTAGGGTCGGCGTCTTATAATAGACGATTTTATAATTAAGTTAGTAAATTCGCAATAATAAAGTTAACGAACTTACTAGAAGGGGTATAAAGAGTATACTACTTACGATAATTACTAAACGTTTAATTACAGTTACTACTTAATAGGGTAATACGGGTATTTTTAAATATTATAATGCTAGTGTATATTATAATATTAAAGAAGAAGATAGAGGAGGAAGAAAGCCGTGGCCGAAGGCGTACGGCGTAGGAATCCCTTTATAGGAATTCCCTTATCTTATCGCTATCCCGCATACAGGTCCAGCGACCGGGCGAGCCGGGCACGTGCCGAGGCACGTACCTAGGCACGCCAGTACCTCCAATAAGATAGACATAACTGTCAGCTATGCCCAGTCTATTTTAGTCAATTGAATTAATTATATATGCGATGTATCCCGCATTACTCCTATTTACTAAAAAGGCCCGCTTAGTAATAACGAATACTTAACAATTTTTCGGTATTAAGTACAATAAGTACTTTACGTATTTCGAATATAAGTATCCGTTCTTTAACTTTATTCTTAAAGGTTAAAACGCTAATAAATAGGGTTATAATTTCGTAGTAAGTCTTTTAAAGTCTAGAAGGAGCGGTAAAATTTTATAAAATTTCCCGCAGACTTTAATATATTATTTTAGAAATACTATTCAATTAAACTTATATTCCTATAATTAATTTAAAGTTTAAAAGAGGCGTATTATTACAATAGCGGGGTAGTAGCTAATTATTATTAACGATATTCTATAGTTGCTTTCTTAAATTTCTAAATAAACTTCTAAAGGGAGGGGGGGGTAGGATATAAATTATAGTATAGGCGGCGGTATTATAAATATATCCTAAAGGAAGATAGTATTAAGGGTTTAGGGTAATTATAATAAATAAGGGTGATATTACTACATTTTGGACATCTTCGAGGCTTACTAGTATATTATCATCGAAATTATTATCGAAATTTTCATTATCAATAGGATATTATTCGTTAATTAACTAATAGTCGGCTAAATACTACAACTCTTCAGTATTTGGAAAGTCTTCCTTAATAGTAGTAGTAATATCCTCAAAGTCATCTTCTTATTATTTTTATTATATAAATTCAACTAGTTCGGCTTTATTAAAATCCTATCGACTATTAATATAAGTTTAGCGTATTCGAAATAAATACTAATATACTATTATAAAGTTTAATTAATTAATATAACTAGCATTACCGTTATTATTACTATTATTAAAAGTTTTAGCTTTACCTTTAGGATTGCAGAGTACCTTACTCAATAATCTAAACGTAATTGCCTAAACGGACTAGCGCTTTAGTTCTCTCTTCTATTGATCTATTTCGATACATTTACTTAATATAAGGGTATTCTATTTATATACGGTTATTACAAAATAAAGTTATTATATAATTACGAAATAAAGTAAAGTTTATACGCAGTTAATAAAGGTAAAGGTAAGCGCTTAGTAAAAGTTTCTAGTAAATAAATTTAACTACCGAACTTTCGTCGAAAAGGTAAAATTTTAGTACAAAATTATAAGCTTCAGTACTTGCGCTGGCAGTTCTATTTCAATACGCGATTGTACCGATTACCTATTAAATACTAGCTACAATAACGAATTTAAATAATAATTAGAATTTAAATATATATAAGTATTTTAATACCCTTCCGATAATATTTATTAATTTAGTACTTTCTTTATATATACGTTACACTTAATATAAGATTATCGGTTTAATAGTCTATATATCCCAGTTCGTTCAAATACTATAGTAAAACCGAACCCCTTTTTATATCCCGGTTAGTAGTATATATTTTACGGCAATAGGCAATATTTTAAAAGAAAGAGAAAGAATTAATATACTTATATACTATATAATATAAAGAAATAAATACTAGATTATTATATATAAAGGAAAAAAAGGAAGAAAAAAGAACGAAAATGAGAAAGAAAAAAAAAGGAAAAAGAAAATAAAAAGAGAAAAAAAAAATAGGAAAAGAAAAAGAAAATACAATAATAATAATAATATAATAATACTATATAAAAAGATTATTATTATTATCCCTATTACTAAGGATATTAACCGTCTCTTTCCTCTTCTTAGCCCCCTTATTACTACCGGCCTTCTTACCCTTACTCTTCTTCTACTTCTTTCTATTAAGGGCGGGGGTATTATCCTCGGGCGGGGCGTTTATAATATTATCTATTTCGGTATAAATAGCTTCAATATCAGCCCTCGTTCTCTATTATTATTATTATTCTACTATTAATTGTTGGATATTATACTACTAATATAATATAATATTCAATAATATACTTACCTTTCCGTATAGTACCTTAATAGTAAGGGTCTTCTCGAAGAAGTGATAGTACTAAATTTTATTATAGTTCTTATACGTAGGGATCTCTTTATACTTATCAAGGAGTATCTTCTTAGCGCCAACTTCCATCCCAAAATCTTTAGATAAATAGAAGTACTTAATAACCTTCTAAACTAATATAGCCCACATTTCTACTATATATTAGTATATCTATATATATAACTATAATTATAACCTAACTTACCCTTACAATAATATTTACCTAGAATAACCGAGTTTTTAGTATCTAGGTAATTCTTTATATAATAGTAGACCAACTAAAAATTATCGAAACTCCAACTATCCTTAATAGCCTTAACGATATCGGCCTTATTAACTTCAGCAACGTTCATAATCCACACCCGGTTAACGTCCAACAACCAATACTTAATCCATACCTACATATACTAATTAATATACACTATTACTCAAATATAAATATAATTCCGAAGTAAATATATACTAATAAGAGCTTTATTTATAATTTTATTTTGAAACCGCCTATTTATACGTATAAGGGACTTACGAACCTTAATCCAAATAGTAAAATCCTTATCCTATATAGCAATTAATATATATTAATAAAACTTATATAATATAGAAGTAAAATTATACTTACTAATTTCTCCCTAAAAACTTATTTAATAAGGGGGTTAATACGGGTGCCCTTTAACTCTCTATATAGAAAATACTCTTAGCGACCCTCCCTCTTCATACAGCTATCCTATTCTATACCCTTATCTACTTTACTAGTATTATTATTATTATCCTCATCCGCTATCTTCTTTTTATTCTTCTTAATAATAAGGCGCTTAACACACACGGCACGCACCACCTTAGTCCTATTATTATTATTATTATTATTATTATCGTCTTTATCTTCCTCTCCTTCCTCTTCTTCGTCGTCGTTATTACTATATTAGCTAGAAGGGGGGGTGCTATTAAACTTCTTAGTCTAGCCTATATCAGCGGTAAGGGCTTTATTTTACTACTATTACTATTACTATTACTATATTATATTTTAAAATAAAGTAGGGTTAATATTCTTTTTATATAATTAGTATAATAAAATATATAAATTAATATATTATATATACTTAGAGGAATTGTATTATAGCAATATTATTATTAGGAAGAAATATTGCGTATACTAATAAAAAGACGAGAAGGAATGGAACGATAGTATTTTTTTAAATTACTATAGTATAGAAGAGACGCTATTACGATAGTATAAAAATAAATTGGGATACTAGCGATAATGATATTAATAGTAGCGGTAATAATAATAATAATAATAGTAGTAGTAGTAGTAATA
>NC_026505.1:5989627-5995256 GCF_000182925.2 Neurospora crassa OR74A
TTATTTTTAAAGGGAAAATTAAATACTATAGCTATACTGAAAAATAAGGGAAGATCTCGACTTAAAAAATAATAAGAAATCCGCCCTTCTACCCCTTTTCCCTATTTTACAAATTATTATCCTTAGATAAAAAAATGATTATAGGGTCCTTTTTACCCTTAAAACTATATATATAAATAGGGGAAGTATATTTAAATAAAAGAATTTTAAGTATATTATAAGTAATAATAAACTACGAATTAGTATTATATTTCTTATTATTATCCTTACTATATTTTCTACTATTAAGTGGAAAGAATTTATTAAAATCCTTAGGAAAGCGAATATTATTATTTATACTTAAGAGGTCGTACGGACCTAAAACTTAGTCTTTAAAAAGGAACTTTATAAATTTAGGAAGCGGAATTTTAGGAAATAGAGCCTTAAAATCCGTATAATTGCCTAAAGTACCCCCTTTACTTTAATTCCTTTCGTACTTAATTACTTTAAATTTCTTAGAAATTAAAACTACTTCTACTTCGATTAGAAATATATTAGTACTATATAAATCCGTACTACCGTTCGAATTAGTATTATTAACCTCTATTTTATTATTGCCCTTTATATTCTATTTATTATTATAATAATTTAATTTAATATCTTTAAAAATTAATAAAGGGAAATCTATTTAGGTTCTAATTATAAATTCGTTTATATTATAGGAATTTATACCGTTACCCTCACTTACAATATTAATTTCTATCCTTTTACTACCCTTCTCGCCCTGCTTCTAATTATAATAGTTTGATTTATATTTTTTTAGGACTATTAAAGAAGGAGTAACATTATCCTTAATTACGGGTATAGTAGCCTTATATAAATTTATACCCTTATTTCTAATATTATTCTCTATACTATTAGAGGACGAATTTCTAGCGATTAAAGAACTATTACTTAAATCTTAACTATTATCCTTAAATTTATTATTAAAACCCTACTAAAATAAGGAGTTATTTTAAGTAAATAATTTTAATACTTTATAATTACTATATATAATAGCTCTTTTTCCTTTTAAGTTTAGTTATTTATATTTGTAGGTAGTATATTCGGACTATATCTTCCTATTAGAAGGAATCTGATTTTTAAAGGATATTTAGTCCGATTAATTAATATTATTAATAATTAAAAAATCCCTACCTTAATTTTAGTTATTTAATAGCGTTTAATAAAGATTAGTATATTATAGTTAGTATTGGGCGAAGAGTTTTAAATACTTTAAATTAATTGCGGAAAATATATATTAGGTAGTAAATTTGTTGAATTATATATAATTATTGTAAATTCTTCTCTTAATATTTATTAATATAGAGGTATAATTAAGAAAGGGCGATTAAATGTTAGGAGTCTCCTATTTACTAACGGAGGTAAAGATAAAAATAAATATCTTTTAGAGCTACTCGAAATAATAGGAATAAGTATATTAATTTTCAAGGAAAGGATAATAATTAATATAAGAAAAGATATAAGTTAAGGAAGAGTAGATTTATACGGAATATTAAATGTCTAAATAAATAGAGTTAAAATATACTCTCTTTTAATATAGAAGGAATTAATATAATACCCCTAGGGCTAATTGCCTTTCTTTTCGATAAAAATTCTTTAAGGAGGGTACTTCTTAATCCTAAAATTTCGAATATAGGAAAGGATTGCTTCGTAATACTTATTAATTATTTTAAAAATTAATATAAGACGGTAAAAATTATTAATATTTTTTAGGAGCTTCTATTTAAAATATATTAAATTAATTATAGTAAGATACTTTAAGGAAAAGATTCCTACCTCCTTAATAAAGATTTTATAGTAAGGATTATATATTATTCTTTAAAGGTTATCTTTAGGGAGCGGACCTAAAGATAAGTTAATAAAAATTTTTAATAGAAGTTAGTACTTACTATTAGGGCGTTCGTTAAAATATTTTAGATTATTCTTAATCTTTAAAGGGAAGGTAGGGATAAGATTAATTAAAAGAGGAATTAAGAACCTTTTTCTAATAATAAAAATAAATTTTAAAATATTAGTATTCGATTAAAAATTTTTACTTTAGAGTTTAAAAAGAATCTCCTCCATTTAGATTATTATTTAAAGAAGGTTAGAAGTATTAGGAAGAGAATTTTTAAATATAGTATAGATTTATATTATTAAAAAGAAAGAGTTGGAGGATATTTTGTAATTAATTATTAAGGAAAAATTAGTAGAGATATAGATAAGGAAAAGAGGAAAGTAGGGGAAGCGAAAAGAAATTAAGTACTTATTAATAGAAATAAAAAGAAATAAATAAAATACGTTTAATTAAATATATATTACTTAAGTAATAAAGGCGGGAAGGTTTTAAATAGAGATAGGAAGTATAAAAGTATTGTTAGGAAGTAAATAAATAGAATACTAAATACCCTTCCGGCGGATTTACGCCCGAGAAATATTTGAAGCTCTAATTATAATTATAAAATAATATTTAAGTAATTTTTTTAATCCTTGTAATATAATTAAATTATTAACTATATTAGAAACGAAAAATCTTTAGTAAAGGTATATACCGGTAACTACTATTACTTTACTATATTATTAAAAACGATTTTATATTAATTATTATTTAGTATTCTACGTAAATATATAAAATAGAGGAATTATAAACCTAATTTAGGGTGCTATAAATTATTATTCAATAACCTATATAAGTACAAAAAATAGAAGTACTACAGATTTAGCCTAAGGAATTATAATTCGAAAGACCCTTTAATAAGGAGCTTATAAAGATGCTATATTTATATAATTTAACTATGTAACTTATGGTCTTTAGGCTTATATTTAAATATAAATAATTATAGTAATTTAGAATATTATTGAAAAAGGACGTAATTAGCCCCTTAGGATATTATAAAATTAATATTATTTAGTTTATAATAGAAGAAGATCCGTTTAGTAATATAAAATTAAAATAGATTATTTATATTTGTTATTAGAAATTTAAAAGTAATAATAGTAATGACGAAGAGATCTCCGCCTTCTAGGAAAAGGAGGGTAAAGAAGAGTTTATATATTGATAAAGAGGAAAAATTCGTTAGCTATTAAAGTTATTTACTAAAGAGATTCAATTCGTTATATTACTATTTATTATTACTAAAGAATTTATTCCGCTTGTAGATACGCTAAAGGATAAAGAAAAAGCCGACGTTATAAATATATTAGTCCTTACTATAAATTTACCCTTAAACGTCGCTAGGTTAAACCCTACGTAGGAATTAATATAAGAAATCCTTTCCTCTAATAAACCTCCTTCTAAATTATAGAAAGAGAAAGAAGAATTTATTAAAGAAGAAGTCTTTAGTAGCTTACCTATTGAAATTATAAGTATAGAATAGGAAGAGTAAGTATTGGAAGAGATACCTTTTTATAAGGATAAATCTATATTTTAAGAAAGTAATTCTAAAGATTCGACCGTCCTTTTAGAGGATTCTAAATTTAAATTATAATTAGAAATTCCCTTTACCCTTATACCTTAGGATTATAATTTGTAAATAAATAAATATATAAAGAATATAAGATAGGTATAGACGGAGGATATTAAGAATTAGAGAGAAATTAATATATAGTTGGGAGAAATTTACCCCTTACGATTAGAACCGCCTAGGAAATTACTATTAAATTTAAATTAATACTTCCTTAAATATAAAAAGAAAGGGAATTAGAATAGTATAATAGAATTATTATTTATTCTTATATTTAATAATATAGATAAAAATATTTATAAGAAGGTTATAGGAGTAAATCTCCTCCCTTTAGAAGATTAGTTAAAATTTGCCTAGCCTAGTAGGATTTTATAGTATTCGTACGCCTTAAGAATAGTAAATCTATAGTATTATATTAATTAAAAATAATAGTTAGATAGTATTAAAGTATACGTAATTTTAATATAAATATTAAGGAGTTTCAATAATTAGATTTATATTCTATTAATAATATTACTATTAAATACTACGAATCTATACTTTAAAGTAATAAGGGAAAACTTTAAAGAATTCTTAGTAAAGATATAATAGTAGTATTTATTAATTTAAATAAAGAATTACTTTTTACTAATAATTATTAATTAAATAGATAGTATATAGTATTTATACAATTCGGACTTTACTATAGAAAGAGTAGAGTAGATTAAAATTGTACTTAAAGTTTTGTATAAGGAGAATTGTATATATAGGAATAAAGAGGGAAAGTAAGAGAAGGTTTAGAGTAATACTTTAATATACGTATTCTTTTATTAATAGTTCGGTTGGGATTGTAAACTTTAAATATTCGAAGCGGTTAGATTATTTTTTATTAAAATAAAATGTAGAGATTGGTATATTACTAATAAATTATACCTCTATATTAACCCTATCTTTTGGGAGGAAGGTAGTTGTTAAAAATTTTGGGTATAGATTAATAATATAGAATAATTAAAGGAGATTATAGTTAGGTAGTAGATGTAGGTTATATATAATTATATTAGAATATAATAGATTAGTAGTATGGAGGAACTATTAAATATAGAATAGTATAAAGATTTGGTACGAGTTTTGAATAATAGGTTAGGTAATAGGTATAATTATAATAAAGAATTGCATTTACCTATTATTAGAAATCCGCCGGAAGAGGTAGTAATAGGAGATTTTAAGGCTTTTTACGATTTGGTTTAGTAGGGATTTGGATTATTTATTTTAGTTTTTATTAATAAATAGAAGGATGCTACTATAGATATAACTAAGTAAGGGAGTATTAAAGATAAAGATGGAAACCCTACTTTTATATTTAATAAAGTATTAAAATTTAAGTCCGAATTAGAAAAGAAGGGATTTATTTTTAAATTTAAGATATTATAGATTCTATAAAAGAAAAGATTAGTATTAGACCTCCCTACCCCTTTAAAATTTTAGAAAAAGAGGATAATAAAGTATAATAAAGTATAAGTAGTAAAAATTATATTTAGAAATTATAACCGCTTTCTAATTAATTATTTTGTACTCCCAATAAAGAGATTAATTATGAGGGATCTATTAAAGATTGGATGCGTTAGGGGTGTTTTAATAATGAGTATAGAGTGGAGATACGCTTTAACCTTTTTAAAGGGAATAGAATGGGAGTTATTCTAATTTAGGGTAATTAATATAAATAAAGTTTAAAATTTATTAGATATAAATTTAAAGGATATGAAGGATTTGCTTAAAGAGGAGGTAGAGGAGAGAAAGAAAAGAGAGAAGGAAGTAAAGGAGAGAAAGAAAAGAGAGAAGGAGGTAAAGAGGAGAGAGCGGGTTATTATTAGAAGTATTAAAAGATGTAAGAGAGGAGGATAGGAGTAAGGGAAGGAATTTCTGCTCTAATTATTTATTCGAAGTTATTATTAGTATAGCCTATATTTTATTTTTTTTATTGTTATTTCCTTGGTGCGGATCTCTTGCTTAATTATAGGTGTTAGTATATTCCTTTTTCTCTCTTTATTTTAAGTATATAAGTATTTTTGAGGAGGATTATAAGAATATTTAAAGGGAAGTATAATGTAGGGTGGTTCGTTTATTTTTTTTTCGTTTTCTTTGTATATTCTTCTTTTCTTTACTAT
>NC_026505.1:5995356-6076028 GCF_000182925.2 Neurospora crassa OR74A
TTTCACTAGTAACGATGCCCCTTACTCGCTTAGTATAGAATCAACATATACTTAATAAGTATAACCTTATTAATAACCTTAATTACTACTACCGATTTGCTACGTATAAGTACTATTAATAGTAGTAAGTAGAGAATATTATACAAATACGCAAGTACCTTACAAAGTACCAGAACTTTATTTAATATAGGATTATACTATAAATCGAGAATTGTAAGGATATTCGAACCTATATAATACGCTTCGATACCCGCTAGAAAGTATTATACCCGGTTATTACTATATCTTTAATACTATAAATTATATATTAATTAATATTACCCTTATAGGAAAAAATTGATTAATATACTATTAAGGCAATCCTCCTCGAGGGTAAACTATTTACTTTGTTCGATAGCGCCCTTATAAAGGCATTTCTCTATACGCTCGTACTAATTTATACTCCGCCTAATATTTATAATATTTTTAATATATAGTTGCTTTATATTTATCTATAAATAAAAAAGCAATTCGTTAATAAATATATTAAAACGAACTTATATATTAATATCTTCTTTAATAAATTTAAGGATTATACCAGCCGTTGTATTATTAATATTTCTTTTACTATTTATAATGGGCTAACTTCCTATTAGACTAATATAAATTCTGGTTTTACTAAATACACTTCTACGAATTTAACTACCTTCGTTACCCGGGTAATTATTTTATTTATTAATAGGAGGGCGGCTAAAATAAATAATTTCATTACTAATATATATAACGTTACGCAAAAGACGACTTAAAACTTTACGCTTAACGACCGATTCAATTACTTATTTACTATATTATATAATTTATATTTACTTTAATTATTAATAAAAAATCTACTTAATATCCTAATCTTTAAAGCAGTCACTTACGCAGTTAATTAATTTATTATATTCTTTCGTATATTAAAGTTCCAGTTTTCTTGCTTACGTACGTATATAATTTTATATATTAGTAAGATCGTTTCAATTTTGGCTTTATAAATCTAAATTTCATTATTATTATATTTGTATAGTATATTAATTAAATTAGTATAATTACTTAATAGGGATTATAGTATAGATTAATTAAATTAATCTAACGAATAAAAGTAATACTATAAGGCTTTACTTAATTAATACTTTATAATAACTAGTACTTTAACGACCCCTATACTAATAGTAACGAAGCTGCTCCTACCGTATAATTTTAATAAATATTAGGCATTATTAATAATAGTCATTTCTAGTTTTATTTCAATAAATTAGAAACCTTCTTAGTACTACTTTATAAAGCCTAATTAAAATTTAAAGTAAATAGAGTATACGTTAGTTATACTATTACTAAATAGTTCGAAGTCTAATAAATTTAATTACCTCTCTAATACTCTATCCCCGTTGATAATTAGCAAGAGTTAGAGCATACGTACATTATTAAACGAATTAAATAATTAATACTAATTAATTAGCTTAGGTACCTCTTATTACTAATTACTACTATATAGGTATTTAATGCTATTACCCCCCCTATCCTTAATATATAGTATTACACTATTAAATACCTATATAAGTTCGCGGAATGGCTAAGTAAGATAAACTAAGAGGTAATTAAAGACTTCCTTAATTTTTATACTCGTAAAGGACTGTATGCCCCTTACGCTACCGTTTGGGGTATAAACCTCGCTCCTAAGTAGTATTAGGGGTATATATAGGATATAATATTAGTTAAATCTATTATTATACCCCTTACCGTATATATTTTTAATACCCTAGCTAATAGTGTACCCTATAAGAGAGCCTTCTCTATAATGAACTATTTCGAGAGTTTAGCGTATAATAAACTAAGCGCTAAGAAGATGGATATAGTAATGTTTATTTATATAAACGGTAGACGGCTTTGCAAGTTAGATTAAAGTTAGGTATAATTAATTTACAATAAAAGAAACGTACTATTATGAGAGATGGAGGAGCGTCTATATATAATACCGGAATGGTATCGCTAGCGTTATCACATGTCAGATCACCTAACATAGTAACCCAGCCGCTCGGTTACGTTCAATTAAACCGCTCCCGCGGGAGCCCACCCACGCATATAGGTCTATAGATTAGATAAGGCTTGCGTGCCTTAAAGTTAATCGACCGTATACAAGCTTCCTACTCTAGATTCTCCTTAGAGTATTATTTTATATATATTTAATTAAAATATATTATTATTACAACGTTCAAATACCCTCTTAATAATATTAAATAGTAATTACAACTTTAATTACTTAACCTAAACCATACTATACCATCCTTACCAACCGGCCTCTTTAAGAAGGTATTAAATAATATTGTATAGTAACAACAAATTACTTTATCTTCCAATAAAAACTCGAAATATCTTCAAGTACGTAAAACAAACTTAGGTACTCTTACAACTATATAACCACCTTTCTAATTCAAAAGAAAAGCGTCCTATTCATTCAATCAACGCAATTTTCCCCTTTCTATAACGAACTTAGGTATCCATAGAGAATCACCCCAATAATATAATGAATTTAAGTAATTATAAAATTAACTATACTCTTCTACCCTATATAACGAATTTAAATAACTATATATTACTACTTAGACCCTAGAATCGTAAGACCTAAATGCTAAAGGTTTCCCCCGCTACCGAACTTAAATACACAATAATATCCAATCCTATTTAATTCCTAATTATATACTACTTATACCTCTAATATTAATTATTATTATTATAAAACTATACCCGAACTTATACTTATTTAACGTACTTTAATTACTAATATACCTAATTTATTTATTAAATCTAACAATCCTATACCGGGCCCTTAAAACATTCTCCCCACCTCCGAAGTTGGCTCTAATCTACCAAACCCCTATCGATTATACAATTATAATAGTCTAATAAATATATCGGACATTTAAAATAAATATATTTGTAATATAAACGCTAATATTAAATATATTAAGAGTAAGGCTAACCTCTATTATCCTAATTATAATAAATTATATATAATAATAATTACTAAGCCTCGTAGTAAATTACTACCAACCTAAATTTATACCCCTCCTATCGCTAATCCTTATTATAAAATATAATACCCCTCTATAAATCATTTACAATATAAAATAACCGCTTATTAAAGCCTAAAGGTAACCGAACTATTAGGGTTTTTAAAGCAAACTACGCAATTACAAACTAATTGTAATTCCAAAACTATAAATCTCCCCTATAATAATTCTAATAAAGTTCTCCCAGCGAAACTAATTAAATTCAGTAATAATAAAGAATTAATTGAATATTTTAATACTAAACTCAATAAATAAATCGACGCTCTATTTAATTAAATTACCCTATAATCTATTAATATTTAAAACTCCTTAGATAAGGACCGTAAAAAAATTAAGAACCTATTCGTAAAATAAATATCCAAAATTAGCGATATACTAGTTAAATAATTGAAAAATATTAGGGAAATAATTAACTAGTTAAATAAAGAAAATAAAGTAATAAATAACGTATAGTATTACGAGATTTATAACAACTTTTAAACGGCACTAAGCAAGCAGGCCGATACTCAAAAGAAGCATCTCAAAGCAATACTAAATAATACTATTAAAAAACTAGCTAATTAATAGAAGGAGACGGCCAAAATTATTATAGAAAATATTACTAAATAAATTAATAATATTCGTATAAAAGTAATAAAAGAGATCCAAAAGGAGGTATTAAAGGAATTATCTAATAATCTGTATATTCCTACTAACCCTATTCGAATATAGTTAAAAAAGGATTAAAGTCCTTCTACCCTAATTAAGCCCTTATTAACCCGAATAACTACCTATAAAACTAACAATATTTTTAATACCCTTTTCAAAACTATAATATATAACTATTTAGTTAAAACGATTATTAAGAATAAAATAACTATTAAACTTCAAACTTTCTATATTTCTATAGAAAATATACCTAAAGAAATTTTACTTCGAAAAACGTTATTTCCTACCAACCCTTTCCAAAAATATATTTTATTTACCAAATTTAACTAAAATATTAATAAAATTATTAAGCCTAAGATAATTATTATACTATTAGATATATATAGTACGGCTATTAATATAATATAAATTTAATCTATTCCCTTAATTACAAACCCTTTACCCTTAAAATAATTTAACGTTAGAGGAGTATTAGCACTAGCCCCTACTAAAGCCTAAATATTATATTAATTTCGAGTACTAAATACTCTATTATCTAACTCTCCTACTAAACCTATTGTTATTACTAAAAATATTCTACCCGAATAAATATTAAGCAATATTAAAATTATATATAGTAATAACAACCTACTTTACTTAAGAGGAAGAGGAGGTCCTCCGAATTCGCTATTTAATATAGGAAGAGGTAGAGGAGGTAATCCTTATATTCTTAATATTAGAAATTACTACCGTTACCCTCACTATAATAGTAATAGCGGAAACTCCCTACTAAAAGGAGGTAAAAATAATTAAAATAAACTAAATAATAAATACCAAGGACGTAACTATAATAAGGACAATTATAAAAATTTTAAAAAAATTAAATAGGAAAATATTAGAAACTTTAACCCCGACGGATACAACCCTAAAGACTAAGGAATTGTTAATAATAGTAAATATACTATATATACTAATATTTATACCTTCTATAAACAAATATTATCCTTTATTACTAATATAAAATAAAGAAACCTAATAAGTAAAATAAATAAATAACTTACGCGCTTATTCTATACCTATTTAGTAAATACGGCTTGTATTTAATAGATAATAGAAGTAAATAGTAATATTAAATTTAATTAGAAAGAGAAGGGTATCTACGAATTATTAAAACGCTTAATTATTCGCTTTTCCCCAAACTCCGCTATAACTACTACTAAATTTATGAGGGGTCGGTTTTACTTTCGTAATATTAATAATAACTATAGTACTCTTACTTACTATATTTAAGAGTAAATATACTATATTAAAGTAATAAGCATTTTAACGAAGGATAATACTAATTAATATAGAGTAATAATATAAATTTAATTAAATATAGATTTCTAAGTTAAATAATACTTAAGAGCCCTAATAGAAGGAGAATCGCTGGCCAACTATATACAATTAATTATATTATTATAAATAGTACTTACAGCCGTAATTAGGCAGGATTCTAATTCCGGTAATAATAAGTCTAATACTTATAACTATACGAATTTCAACTCCCGTTTCTACAATCGTAAGAAGAATTAAGATCGTAACTATAATTGAAATTAAAATCGCAATTAGAATTATAATTAAGACCGTTATTAAAATTAAGAATATAATAGTAATTATAGCTATAAATATAATAGTACCCGTAATTAAACTATAATATAGAGTTAAAGCTAAAAATAATATTATAATCGAAATTGTAATTGCAACTTTACTTATTATAGAAAGGCGTACAACCGTACTTACTATACTAAAGAGAATAAAACTAATAAAGATTTAAATTCCGATATAAATTCTATAAATAATATAATAATGTATTTAGTCTTAAAATTAATCAAAAAATACTATAAATACTCTAAATACTTCAAATCTCGCAAGGGTAAAGAAAATCACTAAAGCTATTATAAATCCCTATTAATTACTAAGGCTAAGAAATTTAGAACACTATCTCCACTAATACCCGAATAACGAATATATAGTTATTATAAAACTAAATACAAATCACGTAATAAATTATTTTAATACCTCAAAAAGTACCAACTAGCCGTAAAAGGACGATTAAAAAGGGAAGAGCCTAAACCTATCTTGCGTATAATGCTAATACCTATTAAAATAATAGCCCTAATAAAAATTCGCGAAATATATAATATAATAACTACTTCCAACATTAATAATAGTCCTATTTCTAATTATACCTATATAAAGGTAAATACCCGCCTATCCCCTAAAAGTAATCTAATAGAAGTCTATATAAATTCTAATATAGGAAGGACCTTTATTAGAAAGCGATTATTAAAGACTTTAGAGTATATAGTCGAAACAAGGTATATTAAAGTAAAAGGAGTAAGGAGAAGGTCGGTTAGCATTTCTAAATAAGTAACCTTCAAAATTTATTTCGAAGGGTATAATAAAGAGGATAACCTTATATTAATAAAATTTATAAAAGGAATTTAAATAATTAACGAATTAGAACCTAATGTACTATTTAGTAATAACTTCTTATACTTATATACTACTAATATAAACTATAAGTCCGAAATTATTACTTTCTAAAACTTTAATAACTTCTAAGTCGATTTTATTGTATAAATTAATTTAAAATTATACCTCCGTAGAATTACAATTATTAAGAAGACTACTATTATACCCGGCTAATTTAAGTATATTCCGGTTTAATATAAGCTACTCCCTAAGGGAAGAAACTTTATACTAAACTCTAAGTACGCGGCTACCGCCAACGTAGTAGTAAATTTAAAATCCCCTTTTATAATATTTATTAGTAATATTACTAAAGGCGTAATAGTAATTCTAAAAAAATTTTACGTAAATAGTATTATTGAAACTACTAATAGCGGATACCTTATATTATCCGAAGGAATAATAGTGGACTTAGCTATAATAGTACGAATAGAAATATTGCTCAACTACGAATTCGAAATTCCTATTATCTGAACGTTTAATATTATAAACGAAAATAATTAAAATATTAAAATAAAGTAATTCCTTCATAAATTACCCCTAAGTAAATATAATTATATTAATAATATATTGGACGAAGAAATTTTATTAAAGCTTACTATAGAATTCGAAAGTAATAATATAATATACAAAATTACTAAAATATTTAATAGAATAGTAAATATTAATATATTGCTACTAAAAGCGAATATTGAGAAGTACTCTATATTAAGGCTTAAAACTTCCGAGAATTTGCCCGAAAAAGTTACTAATAGAGGTATCTATATATATACTTAAAACCTAGTACTCGTACGAAAGATTAAGTATATTATTGATAAGTACCCTATATTATAAGAAGAAGGGGGAGTAATTTCGATAAAAGAGGAGGATATAATATATATTCTATTAGTAGAGGAATAGTAAAATTAACGTATCCGAACTTAATTATACCTACTAAGTAAAAAAAACCGAAAGATTTTAAATTAAATCTTTGGATTGCTATATAAGTAAAGAAAAATAAATTAGGTTAATTGTACTACGCCTTTTACCTATCTAATTTTTGTAGTTTAGCGAATGATTAAAGGATAGTAAAAAGGCTATATTATAATAGACCTACGGACGTTTAATAAAGTTACTATCCCTAATAATTATCCTCTACTATTGTAATTGGAAATTATTGTATTCCTTAGGGGCAAGAAGTTTATAACTATTATTAACGTTATAGCCTTCTTTTATTAATTTAGTGTATAACTATAGTACTGAAACCGCCTTGCTTTTATTAGCTTATACAATTTAGAATAGCCTAATATCGCTTTAATAAGTTACTATAATTTATTTACATACGTATAGAAATTTATAAACTAGTTATTGGCTGTATTTTCAACCTTTTATTGCACATTCATTGATAATATTATTATTTTCTCTAATTTAGTAAAAAACTACTTTAAGTACTTAAAATAAATATTTAACCTATTTATTTTAAAAAATATTACTCTCTCCCTAAAGAAATTATATATTACCTATTTAAATATAAAACTCTTTAAATTTAAAATAGATATATTAGGGCTATTAATAACGGATAAAAGAATATCCGTATTCTAGAATCTAAAATTTCCTAATACTCTAAAATCCTTAGAAAAGTATATAGGTACATCAAAATTCATTTGCCATCTTATACTATACTATACTAGAATAATCGAACTTTTATAGAATAAAAAAGTTTAATTATTAGTAAAAGAACGGAAGGTAAGAGTAATAATCGCCAGCAACCTAGCCAAATAAATAAATTATTATACTAAAATAATTTATAAACCTACTAATAGTAAAAAAGAAGCTTTCGATGCAATACAAAAAGCTATCTATAATAATATAAAATTATATTATTTAAATCCCAATAAATAAACCTTCTTACAAATCGACAGCTCTTTAGAGAGGGGATATAATATAATACTATATTATTTAAAGGACAACTATAATTAGATATTAAGAATTATAATTCTAGCGAATTAAATTATACTAATTATATTCCTTAATAAAATTCTTAATAAAGCTAAAATATGCTATAGCCTATCTAAAATAGAAGTAGCCTACTTAATTTAAATAATTAAATAACTATATACCCTTATTTACTCTTCTAATTACCCTATTATTATACTAACCGACTATATAGCTACTAAAAGTATTTATAAACAAACCATTCTCAATACCTTGTCTATAAACTAGGGTAATTGACGGCTAATTAATATATTAATATACTTATCCTAATACAATTTATAAATCTACTATATCGTAAATAAGCTAAACTTCGTACTAAACGCACTTAATCAACTACTAACTAAAGGAAATAAAAATAATAGATCGGACGAAGTATTAGTCCTAAATTAAATATAGTTTACAAATTACATTTATTTCGTAAGAACCGAAGTATAAATAAATAACGAAATTAGAAAGGGATTTAAAAATGCCTATGAATTGGATACCAAATTTAGGCCGATTATAAGTAAATTCCAAAGCCACCTTAATACCACCGAGGTCGATAGTATTATTTTATACCCTAGGTACTTATTCGAAATTATAAATAATTTACTATATAATATTAACCCAATAAATAAAATAAAGTGACTCTATATTCTAAGAAGTATAGTTGCAACTATACTAAACGTAGTATATAATAAAAAGTACTATTTTAAGAGAAATAGAATAATATACAACTTCAAAGAGTATACTATAATATAGAAAATATAAATTATTAAAAACTATATTTAATACTACCTAATATATTAATTTAATTATACTAATAGGGAAACTATAGTAAGGGACTACCAATTGGTAAATCCTAAATATACCCTACCTATAAAAACTATAGTATTTGTAACAGCACAATTCTGGGCACAGGTAGAGCTGGGCTAAAGAAGCCGATTTGAATAAGTTAATAAAGTTAAAGAGTAAAAGAGGAAGCAGCCGAAGGCTGGCAGAAGCGTTGGACCCTTTATAGGTCGTTCTGCCAGTCGTTACTGCCTTCAGTGGGGTTGATATATGAATACGCCAACCTTT
Organism: Neurospora crassa OR74A; assembly: GCF_000182925.2. Classification (NCBI taxonomy): domain Eukaryota; kingdom Fungi; phylum Ascomycota; class Sordariomycetes; order Sordariales; family Sordariaceae; genus Neurospora; species Neurospora crassa. Next base: position 6,004,620 of record NC_026505.1, read on the forward strand.
CTAGGTGGGGTACCTATCCGGGCATGCCTCTAGGTATAGCATCTGCTAGTGCTATGATATTACCCCCCCCTCCCGTGAAGGTTTAGTCCTAGAGTTGTGAAGTAAGAAAAAGAATTAAAAGTATAAAAAAAAAAAAAAAATAATACTTCGAACGTAGTTCGAACTTACGACCGCTTCCCAAGTAGAAAATAGGTACCCTCGGGGTGGAGCTTAGTATTAGCTGTAGGCTATTACCTCTATATTATTGTACTAAATTGCTAATACTATACGTTACTTCTTGTATTGTTATAGATTTGGGACGTTCTATTTATTAACCTATCTCTTATTTATTATTTCTTTCTTATTAATTTATTCGACCGCCTTAGCGTTAATCGTTAGTATCCTCCTATAATTAGTTTATTATTATTATTATAATCTTCTTATAGTAAATTCTTTAACTATTTACGTTTTTAGATATTTAATTTTATTAGTAGGCCGGGTTTATTAGGGTTCTTATAATAGAATTTGCGTAGTATTATAGGCGAGTTTTTGAAGTCGCCGGCGGGATACTATTTTAGATTAGGATTTTAGTTTTTCTATTCTATTTAGTACTATAACCTTTTATAATTTAATTTTAAAGTTAATACTTTTAATACCTCCTATTCCTCTTAGTCTCTTACTATTTTACCCATTGTGAGAGCACGTAACGGGCGAGGCAATGTTGCAGCGTTGTTGACGTTCAACATAGAATTTACGATTAAAGAGTAAAATAAAAGGTAAGAGTTGTGCGTGCGGCTCGGGCTGGGAGATATGCTCCCAGAGCCGGACCCGCTACGACCCACTCTTCCTTATTTAATTTACAACCAATCACATTATTCGCATCTACACAATATATTCCAATATAGTACAATACCCTATTAAGGTATAAACCGTCTGGCTAGGCCATAACATTACCCCCCCCTTCGAAGAAGATTCTACCCTCAGAATTTTATTAAAAAAAAAGAAGGAGAAAAAAGTAAAAAGAAGTAACCCCGTTATAGTTCGAACCTATAGTCTTGCGATCGCTTTCTAGGTAGAGGAGGGATACCCTCGGAGTAGCCTATATTATAACTTTAGGGCCCTCAATCCCGCTACTACACTATTAGACTAATTTTACGAATTACTTACTTATTAAAAGAAATCCTCTTATAACTACTTATAAGCCGACCCATAGCCCTTCCTCCCTATTTGTACAGCCGATTTAATTTCCTTAATACTCTATCCTACGTATTGTCTTCTATTAGTAGGTCGTCCTCTTTATAGTTATCTAATACTAGGTCCTTTATTTATACGCCCTTCTAAATGTAGAATCGCTTTAGAGGACCAGGTTTATTTGGATTTACATTATAGAAGGCCTTAAATACGTCGGGTAAATTCTTAAAATTACAGGCTAGGTACTAAGTAGGATTGGGATCCTATCCTTTCTAATTGGCCTAATAATATAATTTACCGTAGATCAACCGTAATATAATAATACTTTCGACTTCCTATTCTTCCTAATTTCTAATTAACTCTCCAGTTAAATTCTTATTTATTTAATTAGGTAGAGGGTTATTTATATACTTCCAAAGATAGTTAATATAATAGACCCTTATTCTGTACTAAGCGGCGGGAACCTTGAATTTATATAAATATCCTTTTATTACTTTAATTTTATAAAGGATATATATAAGGGGAAAATCGAATTTATCGCTAGGCCTATCGATTGATTATAATTTTTTAATAATAAATACCCTATCCCCTACCCTAAAATTAGGATTGCGGCGATATTTATTCGCTTAGATTATTTATTTTTCCTAAGCTTTAATTATTATATTGCATACCGATTCCTAGAAGCTGTAAAGTATATGTAAGGCTTATTATACTTCTTTGTAGGAGTATTGTTCTTTTACTAGTATAGCGGTAGTATAGCGGTCCTAATAAAAGGGTAGCGGTATAGGATATTTTATAATAGTTTTATATAGGGATATATTAATATTTTTGTAATATAGTAAAGTTTAGATAGCGTTTAAAGCGGGGAGTATAATTAATTAATTATTTTAGTTATAGTTAATAAACGGGTGTAAATGTTAGTCGATATACTAGTTTATAATCTCTACTTACCCGGCTATTTAGGAGTGCCCGGATAATAATAGTTTCTATTTAATACTAAGGATTTTAAATATTTTATCGGTAAAAGACAATACGAATTAAGGATTATAATTATTTACTACTTCTTTAGGACAGCTATAGATTCGCTAAGGACTGTAATAGTAGAAATAAGTAGCTTACTTAGTAGTAATAGTATCTTTATAAAGGATATACTAGGACGCCTTAAATAAGCGGTCTATTATAACTATTATATTATTATATCTTTGCTTATCCTTGGGTATACTTTTAAAGTTGATAATAATACAACGCTAGGTTCGATTAGGGATACTGAGTGGGTGTAATTTCCCGGGGGTCTTATTGCGGGGTACTTTTAAAGTTTTATAGGTCTAATAATTATTAACGAATCGGTCGATATTGCTAGATATACTTACCTACTAATATTATTAGGATATAAGGCGTTGAATCTTATTCCGGCCGGGGTAGCTAGTAATTAGTTGGGTATAAGTTTTATAAATAAATACTCAGTGAAGATCCCCTTCTGGGACTATTAGGCGGTTCTCTTTTTTAAATAATAGACCGTCTTCGTATAATAAAAATTCTGTATCGCTACCTCTTACTTTAAATTAGTAAATAAATAAAGAAGGGTCCTCTTAATTTGCTTTTAAGAGGGCGTTAATTAGGTTTATATTAGATAATATCGGTGGTTCCTTTTCGTTGTTTAATAGATAAAGTTCGGTTATTAGGCTTTTAATATCGCCTATAGATATCTCCCCTTTATCCCCAACGAAGGAGTATACTCCCTCTCTTTCTTAGTAGAATAATTATAATATACGCTAGTCTTCTTTTTTATCCTTAATAGTTTAGAGGTTTTCTAATTTCTTTAAGAGGGCGTTAACTACTACATTTTCTTTTCCGGGCCGGTAAGTAAGCTTAAAAGTATATTAGGATATTAATTCTACCCACCCGGTTTATTGAAAATTAAGGAATCGTTTCGTAGAAAAGTATTCTAGGGCTTGGTAGTCTATAACTATAATAAATAAGTAAACGCCGATTAATTCGGCCTACTAAATCGTTAAGGCTTTTATAATAATAAGTAATTCCTTATTATAGATAATATAATTTATCTCCGCGGGTAGTATAGTTTCGGAGAAGAAGGCTACTGGGTGCTAATTATTATTATTTAGTTGCAATTGGGATAAGACGCCTATATAAATTTTATTAGAGGCGTTGGTTTTAATTCGAATAGGCTTTTTATAATAGAAGTAGGCGAGAATTAGCGCTTTTAATAATTAATCCTTTAATTTATTGAAGGAGGTTTGGTAATCTTTAGTCTATAGGAAGGGGGTATTTTTCTTAATTAGACGAGTAAGGGGATAAGCTACGCAGCCGAATTCTCTTACGAACTTATAGTAAAAATTATAGAATTTAATAAAGGATTGTACCCCTTTAATACTAATTAATTCCTTCTAATTCCGGACTACAGCGACTTTCTCGGGATTTATAGATACCCCTTCAATCGAAACAATAAAGCCTAAGAATTTCGTAAATATAATATAAAATTCGTACTTCTTAATATCGGCTTAGAATTCCGCATTACAAAGTCGCTCTAATACCTTTTTAATATAAATTTCGTATTCTTCCTTCGTTTCGGAGAAGATTAGGATATTATTAATATAGGCGTTATAGAAGTTATTTAAATAATTTATTAATATTTTATTAATAAATTATTAGAAAATTATTAAACTATTAATTAACCTAAAGGGTAAGACCTTATATTTATAAGCGCTATAACGGGTACGGAAGGTAGTTAAGTCTTTATTATCGGAGAATATTCGAATACAGTAGAATACTTACCGAATATCGATTTTTATAAATATTTTAACTTTAGATAATTAAATAATAGTTTCTTCAATAAAGGGTAGAAAATAACAGTCCTTCTTTAAGAAAGCGTTTAATTTTCGGTAATTTACGTAGAAACAGAGTCTTCTATTAGCTTTAGGCGTAAATAAGATAGGTGTAGCCTAGGGTACGGTATTAGGTTCAATAAATCTTTTATCTAAATTTTCCGCAATATAATCTCTATAAGCCTCTAGTTCCTTAAGGAATATTTTATATAAGGGGCTGTAATTTAAATCCTCGGGACGGGCGCCTTCGTTTAAGGGGATATAGTAATCGATATCCGGATATAAATTAAGGAGGGCGTCCGACTTAATTTTATTAAAAACTTTAAGGAAGTTGTAATAGTAGTTTAGGATTTCTTTAAGAATCTATTACCTTAGTTCCGCTTCGTCCGTTTCCAACGAACTATAGAGAATAATATACTATTCCTCAATAAACCAATCCAACTTATAAAGATTAATTATACTAATATAAATTTTTTTCGCTATTTTATAGAAAAGGTCCGCGCTAATAAAGGCTAAATCCGCCGGACGGTCTTTAATTTATCCCTAATTATATTTTAAATGGTAGCGACTATATACGTTATACAATAGGTATAAGTTTTAGGTTAGTTCGGGTTTGGTCCGACGTAGGGATATTCGAGGGAATTCCTTTAATTCTAGCGGTATTTTATTAATTTATTTAAAGAATTATTAGTTTATATAATTAAAATAGTGTTGAATTGTGTTTAGGGATAGGAATTAAATTGGTTAGTATTGTAAGATAGCGAAGGGTTGCTATAAGGAGTTAGGTTTAAATAATTTTAACAGTAGGGGATACTTTAATTCCTTAATTTTGGATAGGACCGTTTAGGAATTATTATAACCGTTATAGTATCGTTTATCTTCTTTTTATATTAATAATTCTTAAATTTCAATATTCTTTTAAAAGTTTAGATATTTAATAAATTCTAAATCTTTACCTTTTCCAATCTCGAAGTCGTAGGAGAAGTTTTATTTCTAAGAGGTAGGGAATAGTAGGTATATGTAAGTTAAATCGGTAAAAATATTATTCTAAGCTAGCTATATATTTCTAATAATTATATTGCGTTTTAGGTTTGGGAGTACAATAATTTATTAATTAAGGATTTTGTAATTTTAGATCTTAATATATCCCTTAAAGGCTACTTTAATAGAGTTAGGTTTAGCTTTTTTATATAGGGTAACGTATCCGGGATTAAAATTATTATAAATAAGTAATTTTAATAGTTTTCGTAACCTTCGAGCGAAAGAGAAGTTTATAATAATATAAGTATTAGCTCTAATATTAATAAGAGTATTAGAAGTAGTAATAGTAATTCTATTGAGGGCTACGCTATATTTAATAAGAAAGGAGGACTTTCTGCTAAGATAATTATAAAGATTAAAATTTAGATACTATATATTAGTAATATCGGTTAACGTTCTTTAGGGGGAGTTTTGTCCTAAGGTAACTAGTTTCCCTTAATAGCATTATCCTTAATATCCGAGGAGGATGGGGATTCTTCATTAGAAATCGGAGCGTCGATTAATTTTTTAATACTAGAGGAATTCTTTCCCTAAATAGCGTTGGTAATCGAATTCAAGTAGGCGTCGAACTACTTAGAGAGCTTCTCCTTGTAGGGGCACTCGCTACTTATATATCTTTTCTTACGGTAGGAAAAGTAGCAACCTTCGTAATTAAACTCGTATATTTCTTCGGGGGTAGGACGATCGAAGATTTTAATCTTTATAATAGGCTTAGAGGGGGTAGCGTCCTTCGAGGAGTTGGTAGTATAATAGAAGCCTTATTTACCTTCGTATTGATAGTTCTTTTAAGTATTTATATAATTACCTTTATTAAGGGAGTTAAGTAAGAGGATATAATCGTTAAATTATTTTGATAAATCTAAGTAGGTAAATTCTACTGCTTAATAGAACTCCTTAGTAATTTTGTAATAAAGGTCGCTTTTCTATTAATTACGCGGGTAGTAGTATTAGCCCGCTAGACGCTAGAAGGTGTTTTTGAAAATTTAAAAGCGTTTACTATATTTTATTTTTAAATTATTAAATTCTACGAGAGCTTTCTTATATGCGCTATAATTATAGTATTTATCCTAGAGGTATTTGAGGAGTTCGTTAAAAATAATTAGACGGTTAGAATAATTATAGTTTAAGTATAGGAATAGGGCTTAGGTAATTCTATTTATAAAGCGGTTAGTAATATATTCGAATTTCTAACGATTATTATTAAAGTAGTCGGCATTAACTTCGAACTTGGTCTTAATTTAATAGTACTAAACATCGAAGGTAACCTTATTTTCTTTCTTATTATTATAAAACTTACTAGCACTCTCCTCCTTCGCTAATTGTTTATTATCGGAGGATTAGGTAATAATAGTAGTGTTCGGGGTATTAGAGCGGGAGCGGCTATTAGAATTATTACGGGGGGCGCTGTTCCTTAAACCTTTAGAACTTCCAGACCTGCTAGAATCCTTATTAGAATTATTAAAGTTTTTATTACTTAAAATAGTCTTATTAGCAGTATTTAAGGTAGTTTTTAAAAATACTAATAAATATTTATTTTCCTTTTTAAAGTATTAATTCTCCGTAAGTACTTACTAAAAGTTAATGTTAGAGGAGTAGAAGGATTAGTTAGCCGGGGGGTCGGGGTTATTATTAGCGACTTTTTTAGATAGGTTGGCGGCGACGGCGCTAAAGTAGTCGGCCTAGTTCTTTATAACTTAAAGATTTTTATTAATTTAATTAAGTAATTTAACGAAATTATTAAATTATTCGATAGCAGTTATAAAGGAGATAGTGCGAATATGTATTTCCAAAAATATAACCTCGGGAGAAGCTTGGATTAGAGTAACGAATTGGTTGTAGGTTATAGGGCCGTTAAAAGATTTGGCCTTAGCGTTACCCTTACCTTCGGCTATTATAGGGGTAAATAGTATAAAGGCGTTATTATTGCGATATATATGCTTAAGGAGGGTAAGAAGATGCTCTTTCAAATTCCGAGTAGGGACCTTTTAATTAACGAAGTAGTAGGTACGATGGGCGATGGGCTGGATTTGGTTGAAGTAATATTTATATAATTCCTTGGGGGCGAGGCTTAATAAATCGAGTTTATTATTGTTATTCTTAGTATTAACGGTATAGAATATAGCGCCCTAATAATTAGGGCCGTAGAAGTCGTTAGGATTAAGGGATTTACGTTTAATTTTAGAAGGAGGTAGCTTATTATCTTTAAGTATATATTTCTTTAGGATGTTAGGGTTGAAGTAGATGTAGTGTAATTACGTAGCGCTAGTATTATTGTAAATTATTTTAGTATAATTCTAAAGTATTTAGTAATTGGTGACCTAGTTAGTAATTGTTTTTACTCCTCTTCGGAGATTTCTTTTCTATTAAAAAGGTAGGGGGATTGCGATATATTAAGTATCTAATTTTTATTTTGCCCTATTGTTAATTCTAGTTGTCGGTCGCTACGTTGCTGCGTTGTAACTTTTATTTCGATTTCTTCTTTTAAGTAGGATATTTGATACTGTCCCCGGTAGAGAGAGATGAGTTGTAAATAGTATGAGAGTATGTAATGGGCGAGGTAATGTTGTAGTGTTGTTGACGTTTAATATAGAATTTACGATTAAAGAGTAAAATAAAAGGTAAGAGTTGTACGCGCGGCTCGGGCTGGGAGATATGCTCCTAGAGTCGGACCCGCTACGACCCACTCTTCCTTATCTAATCTATAACCAATTATATTATTCGTATCTACGTAATGTATTCCAATGCAGTGCAGTGCCCTGTCAAGGCATGAACCGTCTGGCTGGGCCATGACACCCATTAGGTTCTTATTAGTTTAGTTTGGTAGGGGGTTTTTATAATCCTTTTTTAAACAGTCCGCGTAATAAGTCCGGGCGCCTCTCTATAATTTAGGTAGTTCTAATTTATATAAGTAGCTATAGAGGGCTTTGATTTAATACGGGATTTTAGTTAGGGGGTAGTCGAGTTTATTGCTAGGTCTATCTATAGATTAGTTGTATTTGATGATAAATATTTTGTCCCCTACTCCGAAATCCGGATTCCGTTTTAAACGATTTATTTACTCTATTTATTAAGATTAGGCTTTTATAATTACGGTTTTAGCGAGTTCCTAGAAGTTGTAGATAGATTTTGTAATAGTTTATCTTTTTTAGTATACTAATCGTTCTTTAGTTAGTAGGTTTTTAAAAGATAATTATTAAGTTTAATTGAATAGTATAGGTATAGGGAAATTGAAGATTACTTTGTGTGGTGATAATTTACTTAAATTTTTGTAGGGTAGTATAGTTTGGATTGTATTTAAGGTTGGTAAGGCGATAAATTAATTATTTTAATTGTAATTTACGAAAAGGCGTAGCTTTTAATCGATATATTAATTTATAATTTCTATTTAGTTGGCTGTTTGGGAGTAGCTTGGTAAGGATAGTTTCTATATTATTCCTTAGATTTGTAATAATTTTTAGATAAAGTCCGAGATAAATTGCGGATTATTATTGCTAATTATTTCCTAAGGGGGTCTAAATATTTTGAAGGGGCTTTTGTAGAATAGGTATATTACGTTTCTTACGGTAATAATATCCCTATACGGGTAAGTCTATACTATTTTTGAAAATTTGTTAATAATTATTAGTATATTATTATACCTCTGTTTATCCTTTGGTATTAATTTGAAGTTAATTATTAATAATTAAAATAGATGATAATCGACGGAAATTGGGATGGGGTGAAGTTTGTTAGGGGTTTTATTTTGTAGTACTTTTGAGGAACGGTATATTTAGTAATTATTAATATATTTATTTATATCTATTATTATACCGGGCTATTAGTATTTATTTTATAAGACCTATCGGGTTTTATTTCTACTAGGATGGGCGGTCGCTAGGCGGGAATGAGCTTTATATATTATATAAGTGCGTAGGTTGTTTAATTCTAGTACTATTAATTAGTTTTAGTAAGTAAGGAGTTTATTATTTTTATTTAGTTTAAATCGTCCTTCCTTTTCCGCCTCTACTTTGGCCCGGTATATAGTTAGAGAATTATTTTTGCAATTTACTTTTAGTAATATATTTATTAGGTTTAAGCCTAATAAGGGTGGTGGGGCTTCTTTATTATTTAATAAGGTTAGATTTGATGTGAGGGTATCTACTTTATTATTAACGAAGATGAAGTAGTTATTTTAGGGTTTTAGAAGGTATAAAGTATATTAATTTTCTTTTTTGTTTTTAATAGTTTTAAGGTTTTCTATTTTCTAGGATAAGGAATCGGCGATTATATTCTTTTTTTCTAGTCGGTAGGTTATACGGAATTAGTATTTAGATAGGAATTTTAATTATTATATTTGTTTTTTATTAAGTAGCTTCTTTCTATTGAAATATTCTAGTGTTTGGTAGTTAGTTATTATTATAAAGGGTACCTCCCGGATTCCCTTTAGTTTAGGTTTTTAGATTTTGAACGTTTGGATGATTATTAGTAATTCTTTATTATAAATTTAATAATTGAATTCTACTAGGGTTATTATTTTTGAGTAGAAAGTTACTGGATATTATTTATTGTTTAATTAGTATTAGAATATTATATTAGCGTATATATTATTTAAGGCGTCGGTTTTTACTTTCGTTTCTTTCTTATAAAAGAAGTATATTAGTATAGGGGCTTTTAATAGTCAATTCTTTAATTCTTTGAAATTTTATTGGTACTCCTTTATTTATTTGAATAATGTTAGGTCTTTATACATTAATTTATATAGCGGTTGAATTACTTTACTAAATTCCTTAATGAATTTTTGGTAAAAGTTATAAAAGTTTAAAAAAGTTTATACTCTTTTTATTAAAGTAGGTTCCTTCTAATCTTTTATTGCTAATACTTTTTTAGGGTTTATACTTATTCTATTTATTCTAATAATAAAGTTTAGGAATTTTATTTTAATAATATAAAATTTATATTTCTTAATATTTATTTGTAAGTTGGCGTTCTATAATCTATTTAGAATTTTCTTAATATAGTTTTTGTAGTCCTTTTTGTTCTTAGAGTAGATAAGGATATTATCGATATAGGCGTTGTAGAATATATTAATATATCCTATTAAAGTATTATTAATAAATCTTTAAAATAAAGAAGGCCCGTTGGATAGTTTAAATAATAAAACCTTATATTTATAGGTATTATATTGTATTTGGAAGGTAATTAAGTCTTCCGAATTAGGGTTTATTCGAATTTAGTAGAAAGTTTGTCGAATGTTTATCTTCGTAAAGATTTTAACTTTATTAATATAAATTAGCATTTCTTTAATAAGTAGTAAAGGATACTAGTTTTTTTTTAATAGGGTATTTAATTTACAATAATTAATATAGAACTTCAATCTTCTATTTACTTTCGGTACGAATAAGACGGGTATAACCTACAAAGCTAAATTTACTTCGATAAAGCCTTTTTAGAGGTTTTTTATAATATATTTTCAATATTTTTCTAATTCCTCTAGCGTTATTTTATATAACGAATTATATCCGAACTCTTCCAATTGCTAGCCCTCCTTTAATATAACTTTATAGTTGATAGGGCGGGATTTGGGGAGAGTATTGGAAGTTTGTTTATTAAATATATCCTTATAATTATTGTACCTTTAAGGAAGACAATTACAAATAGATTATTTTAATTCTTCTTCGTTAAATTCTAGGGGATTGTAGTTAGTTTAAAGATTTTTAATAATTTTATTAATTTTATATAGGCTGGTTGATTCGGGAACCGACCCCTTCTATAGGTAATAATTAAATATTATTAAATTTATTATAGTATAATCTTTGGAGTACTTTTTTACCTATACGAATATTTTCTATAAATAGTACGGTCCTTAGGCATCTTTTAGGGGATAATTTTCTTTAAAAGTAGTAGCTTCAACTTTGGGGGAATTAGGTTCTAATTCGAATTGTATTATTTTTAAACTATTATATAGTTCGTATTTTATTTAGTTAATTACTTATTATTGGAGTGATATAGTTATCGGGCGTAGAAGTTCATTTGAATAAATATTCTTAGGTTTCTATTAGTTTGGTATTAGTTCGGGATTAGCGACTTTTATTTAAATCTTTACAGTTGCTAATTCTTTTTCTAAATTTTAAATCCTTTGTAAAATCCGTTGGTAAGTATCTTTGGATATATTATTCGATGTAGGAATAAGTAATTCTATTATTTTAGGGGTTACTTACTTTTTTACTACTTTGATTTAAGATAAGGCTCTATTGCGACGGCGCTTGTCTTTCCGATTTATAAGGACTTCCCGTCTTTTAACGTTTTATTGGAATGAGGGATTTATAATTAGATTTAGGTTGGTTTTTATTTTAATATTATATATATATAGGTATAGTTGTATTTTTAGTAGGAAGAGTAGGTGGTTAGTATAGTAGTTAAGAAGAATATTGTAGCGGGCTAATTATATTCAATTTATTATTATATTCCGTTTTATATTGGGAAATATAATAATTTATTAATTTAAAAATTAATATCCTTAGATATAGATAGTAGCCTTGAGGGTTTGGTTAATTGTATCCGGTGCCGCCTTCTTATAAGGGGTAATATATTTGGGTATAAAGTTTTAATATTATTATATATTTAATTGTTTAATAATTTTCTTTACGAACGATACGTTTACGATTAGGGACGTATCGGCTTTTATATTTATTAGCGTTGAGTAAGTTGTTATTATTAAATTATTATTAATTATTATATAAGGTACTAAGAAAGAGGATTTATTTTTACCTAAATATTTCTTTAAATTAAAAGTGTTAGTTGTAGGTAGTTTTTGTATATTAATAATTCTATAAGTAGTAAATACTTCCTTTAAGAAGGAGATTTCTTTTAGGGGGGTTAGTTTTCTAATTAGTTTTAGTTATAACCCTTTAAATCGTAATAATCGGAGGTTTCGGTTGTAAGGTGGTCGTTGTTTAGAATATTACTAGGGTCTTTATTAAATATAATATTTCTTTAAATTTGGTTAGTAATTTTAGTAATACGGGTATTAAAAATTTAATTATATTTAGCCTTCTTTAAGTAGGCGGTAGATAAATATCCGGGCTTTTTATATACGAAATATAATTTTAAATAGTAAAATTGCTTTAATTTATTATTAGACGGGCGTTTATTAAAAGTATTAGACTTTAAATAGTTGAAATTTATTTTAGGCTTTTATTCCGGATTAGCGGCCCTTACAAGGCTCTAACGTAAATCGTTAGAAGTTATTTACTTTCGGTTTCCGGTAGAGGGTCCCTTTTAATTACTTATATTGTTAATTATATATTTCCTTTCGTTTAGCAATTGGAGGAGTTTGTAATAGGTATTAAAATTAGTTTTAGGGTTTAAATACGAAGGTTCTACTAATTTTTAAAGATAGAAAGTTAGACGGCGGCGTAGTTCGGCTTTTTATTAGTCCTTTAGGTAATATTATTAATTTATAAGACAGATAAATTTAATTTTAAAATCTTTAAAATATTTATTTATCTTTATATAGAGATTTTAGAATTCTTAGATTGCTTTTTCGTATGAGTTGTAGTTATAATAGGCTTCCTACAAATATTTTATTAATTAGTCGTTAATAGAAAAGCAATTAGGGTAAGTATAATTTAAGAATAGTAATATATTTTTAGCTATAGATCCTCCTAATTTATTAAAAATATTATTAAATTTAGTACGGTTATTCGTATAATAGTCGGCATTAATGTAAAATTTATTTTTTATTTAGTAGTATTAGACGTTAAACGTTACTTTATTTTCAATAGTATTATTAAAAAAGCGGGGGATTTTAGGGACTTTTGTAAATTTTTTTCCCGAAATAGTAGAGAGTAGGGTTTAAGATAGCGGAGTATAATTGTAGCTTCGTTTGCGAAAATCCCAATCTTTGAATTTCAATAGATAGGAGGGGGGATATTTATTTTAATTATTATTACTTTTATTATTATTATCCGTAGGTTTATTATTATTTGGGGGTCCGTTACTTCTTACTCTTTTAAAACCTCCTCTTTTATTAGCTTTTCCTTTCTTTAATCCTCCTTTTAAGAAGTAAGTATAGCAACTATAGTCTTTTACTACCGAGCGTAGGCGGGTATTAGAAGAAAATTTGTAGGTAGGTATTCTTATAGGGGTAATATTAAGGTTTTTGAATATTTTTTTAATTAAGGGACGAATGTAAGGGGTAGCCTTGGGAGTTTTACTCTTGCGGGCTATAGTAGGTTTTAAAGAATCTTCGGGGGTGAGCGGAGCTTTGTTTATATTTGTAGAGGTAGCCTTACTATTGGGAGTATCTTTAGGGGCCGCTTTGAATTATTTAATAGTAGTTATTAATTTATAAATATAGTTATTATAGGTATTAATAGATTTATATAATTTAATATTGTTTTCTTTTAATTAGGTTTATTTAGTTAGGTATTCGAATTCTAAATTGTTTTTTTCGGTTAAGAGGGACTTCTTTTGCTCCGTTTAATCTACCTTCTATTGAATAAGAGTATTTCTCTATTGGGTAATTAGGTTGAGGTGGGTATTCTAAGTAGATTTTAAATTAATAATTTTAGAATTAGTATTAGTTACGAAGTTATCGAACTTGCTATTAAATTATTAGGTTAGTTTTGTAATATTATTTTTATACTCTTCGCGTTCCTTACCTAATGCGTTAACGATTTCTAGAACTAATATACATTTAATTTTATCCTCTATTACTTTATTAAAGTCTTCTTTATTTATATACGGGGTTTTGTTAGAAATAGGTTTATTTATAACTTTACGCTTTTTTAGGGTTATTTAGGCCTTTACTCCCTTCTAGGTTAATAATAAAATTTATTAATTTAAATTAGTTAGGTTAATATTAATATTTTTAATTAATTAATAAAGATGGGGAATTAAGGTAGTAAATATTTTTAATATTAAAAGGCGGAAGTAAATTTCAATTTATATATTAATAGGATCCTTCTTGAAGGTTTATTAAAATAATTTAAGGTTTATATTATTATAAAATTTATAGAATTTAGACTTCTTACCAGCGTTAATAATAGGTTTAAAGTGGAGGATATTTGCTTTTTAGTTATCGAAGGTTTAAATAAATTAATTTGTCTTAATAATAATATTGTCCTAAATATTACTTATTACATCCTTATATTCGAAGTTTTCGATATAGGGGTATACGTTATATATATAAATATATTTGAGATTTTAAATTGAGTAATACCCCGAAGGGGGATGGTTGAGGTTGGGTTTGATATAATATTTGGAATTGCGACTAATAGTCTTGGAGGGAGCTTTTTTATTAGGGGGAGAGAGTTTAAATACGAAGCCTATAGCTTCGATTAATATACGACGGAGATAGGTATTGTCGAATTGGTCTTTCCAATAGTTGAGTATTGTTTTGGTATTGTTAGTAAATTTAATTTATTAGAATTTAGGATTAAGCAATATATAAATTTATTTATCTTTAGATTAGGTTAGTATAGTATTAGGGGGCGTTTTCTTCGTATAAAACGCTATAGGTAATAGGGGAATTTTGAGGTTATCGATAGAATTAATATTAGTATTATTATTTTTATTAGAAAGATAGAGGGATTTATTATAATTGTTACTATTATTAGTAGGGGGGTTATTATTATTCTTAGTAAACGTATTGGTTGTAGTCCTACGAGTGGGGGTTTATACTATAGCGTTTAAGAATAGGGTTAATTAGAGAGTAATTGAAGTAGTGGAGTGGGCGTTGTGGGATTCTGAAGTATGAATTTTATATTTAGTTATAGGGTTATTAATATTGCCTTTATCGAGTTCGGATTTCGTATAAGGTTCGCTACATTACGGAGTTTACATACGACGGGGTTGTTATTTCTTGTGGTAGGATGTTTTATAATATCCCCGTTGTAGAGGTTAGCTTTATTGAAGTATAATAGTACGATTTTGGGTATAGGTAGAATTAGGTTAAAGAAGCCGATTTAAATAAATTAATAAAGCTAAAAAGTAAAAGAGGAAGTAGCCGAAGGCTGGTAAAAGCGTTGGACCCTTTATAGGTCGTTCTGCCAGTCGTTACTACCTTCAGTGGGGTTGACATGTGAATGCGCCAACCTTTCTAGGTGGGGTGCCCATCCGGGCATGCCTCTGGGTATGGCATCTGCTAGTGCTATGACAGTATTAAATTTTATTACTAATTTACCTAAAGTACTAATATCTAGGATACTATAGTACTTCGTAGGATTCGACTTCTTTAATACCCTTATACTAGTATTATACTATATATTTAAGAGATACCGCTTTATCCTAGAATATTATATATATATAATTGAGGACTAGGGTAGGGTATTAACCAAAGATTTAATCCTAAGTAATTAGGGATTTCCCTAAAATATTATTTCTAACTATAATTGTAAATTTATATTAAGGATATAAAAAGAGATATAGGCTACAATAAGTACTAAACTTTTAATAATTACTATATATTACCCTTAAAGTAATAGTATAATAAAATACTAAAACTAAAACGTAGAAATAGCTATCTGCTTCTACTACTATATAGTTCCCAAATCTAATTAGGTAGAAGTACTACCTAATTTCCAATAGAATATAAATAACGTATATTCGGATCCCATCAAATCGTTCCCACACGAATAGCTATACAATTTCAAACTGCTTAGTCTACTAAACGTAATAGTAAAGAAAGATATTTCTAGTACCCCTGAATAATATTAAGTATTAAAAAATAAATTAAGAGAAAACGCCCAATTAGCTATAGTATTTACAATAGTAAAAGTAAAGAAGCAATATAATAAATAATACTAGCAAACATCCTTCGCTATTAAAAATAAAGTATTCTTCAAACTATATAAAGGATATTATCTTCCCGGACGACCTTCGCAAAAATTTTCTTAATAACGCACCGGGCCCGTTTACTATACTAAAGCGTATTAATAAACTAATATACTAGCTTAATCTTCCTCCCGAAATAGCCGGCATCCATCTAATCATTTCAATTACCTACCTTAAAGCTAATCTACAAAGCAACAATCCCTTCAATAAAACCTAGCCTCCCTTAGGACTAATTAAAGATAATTAGTACAATTCTAATAACGAAGAAGGAGAATATAAGATAAATATAATCTTAAATTATATAAAGGATAAGAAAAATAAAGGATAGAAGTATTTAGTAAAATAGACTAATTATAGCTATAATCGTAATAAATATCTATTAAAAAGAAAGATAAGCAACGCCTAAAAACTAATCGCCGAATATTAGAAGCGCTTAGGAGGATTATAGAAGAATAAAGCTAAATTATCCGTATAAAAAAGAAAGAAGGTTTACTTTAAGCAAAACAAATTAAAGGAACCGGAGAAAGATAAGGCCCCCGTTTATAGCCGAAACTTAAAGCTAAAGAAGAAATAAAGATATTCCTATACATATATATTAGCTAGACCACTAAGGACAGTAGTATTTCTTTTAGTAGCCGGGATTTAATACCGGAATAGTATCGCTAGCATTATTATATATCAAATTACCTAATATAGTAACCTAGCCGCTCCGTCAAGTTCAATTAAACCGCTCCCGCGGGAGCCTACCCACGCATATGGGTCTATAGATTAGATAAGGCTTGCGTACCTTAAGGTCAATCGACCGCACACAAGCTTCCTGCTCTGGATTCTCCCCAGAGCATCACTTTACACATATTCAATCAAGACACATTATTGTCACAACGTTCAAATACCCTCTCAACGGTATTAATATATTAATATATAGTACGAGGATTAGGGATAACTAGTAATTGAAGATGAGGGTATTTAGTAGAGCAAATCGAGTATAGTATAAAAGGCGACAAATTACTCTATTCCTAGCAGATTTGGTGGAATTATATTAGATTTCAATAAATTTCGATAAAAAGTGTGTGTCTGGCGGGTATAAAATACCGGATTTCACCAGATTACCCACAAGTGGGTCACGTATGGAAAAAATGGCTGTCACTAATCCCATTTTTTCCTTGCAGTGACAGTTATTACTATACCTGACCAGTGACCATTTTGACGAGTCATTCCCTAGATGTAGTCTCTATCACATTGACCTCCGACGACAAGCTTCAGCGGACCCGCCCCACAATTATGTGGGTCTCCTCTCCTCGAACTGCTACCGCAAAAAGGGTGGGGTGGGGTGGGTTTTGGAGGTGTGGGTCATTGAGAACTGAGACTACCCTAGATGGTGCTATTTGCATGAGATGACCATTTGCTGTCAAGTTGCTCTTGAGCAACAACAAATAAGCTTCTCAGATCAGAATTCGGTGCCGGGGTTGCCTTTCTTCTGTCGCAAGGTCCTCATCCGAGAGCCGAGCCCTGGAACCCAGCTTTAGTTGGTTTTAGTGTCAGGGGTGCCAGCTCAACCCTAACCCTGTGTGGATTTGGGAAACCAGCCGTTGAGCACAGACCATTTCTGCGCAGCCCTCTCCGTCCGTCTCGTCCTCTTCCATTTCTTCTTCCAACATTCATCACGCACTCGACACTCAATAGCTGAGCGTTCATTTCCAAAGTGCTGTGTTGTTTTTGAGACCTACCTCAGTTTGCTTCATTTCCTTTACTTCGCGCATTTCTCTGACCATGGCATCATGTCTCGTTTTTTTTTTCATACTGTCGTGGGCACTACCAGGCCAGCAGCAAAAACGTCAAATGCTGACAATCGCAACACCAATGTTCTCCCAGCTCATGGCGTCAACTCCCACGCCAACCTCTGGGATGTTGTTCAACTCATGTGCTCTTGATCCGCCTTACTTCATCTCTACCGTTTGCTTCCAGTAACCTCTTGTCATTTCCACATGCACCTGGTTCAGCGACCTCTTGCCCCAGCATGCACGACATTTCAGGGCAACTGCCTCTTGTTCCTGGCCGACTGTTCACTTCCAGCTTTCACTCCCTTCAACATCCGTCTTTCCTACTTCAGTATTCGTGCTTCTCTCCCGAACATTCGTCTTTCCCTTTCTGCTTGTCCTTCCTGCCTTTCCCCCTACAATGAACACCACCGTCCATACCACACCCCAATTCTCCCACGACAATGAATCCCCACCACGATCCCTTTGTAGTTTATATACATCACCAATTTGGACCTTTCTTCCAAATCCCCCCCCAATTTTGGCATCTCGAAAGACCCAGCATCATCGTTAGGACTGCCACATTTCTAGCAACATATCGAAGCTACCCCACTATCATCTGCGCCGCAAGGCTTGCCCCAGCTCTGTTAGCAATTCATCACTCTTCACCCGCCATGTTTGGCTTGCGAACCGGCCATATCAACCGACGTCAACACCAAACATACAGAAACCATCACCACCAAGCCCGTACCCACGTCCTTCCTCATCAAGAAGCGTGTACCCTAGCGCCGCGGAACCAGGACAATCAGCATAGGTAGTCTTGCTAGCTAGGACTTCCCGCCTTCTCCTCAACTAGCGCTGTCCCGTCTTTTCGGTCTCTTGATCCAAACACATCGCCATGTCAGAAACAACCGCGACAGCACCATGGCCCATCGGCCAGTCCTACCTTGAGAGGCTGCCTACAGAGATCATTGAAATGATCTTTGAAGCTTTCGACCCCAAGCCCTCCAAGATGTACCTCAAGAAAACCCATACTGTGATTCACCATAATTTACCTGCCGACGTCGTCTTACTAACTGGCCCCGTCGACACGCTGCCGTACATATATTCACGCCGAACATTATGCAGCCTGTCACTGGTGTCCAAACAACGAATATCTCCAATTGCGCGCAGGAAGCTACTTGAAAAGATCTCCGTCCCAGATGCAACATGCCTCCTCAATTTGGTCAAATGTTTGGCCTTGTATCCCGAACTCCGCCCACATGTCATGTGGCTGGGAATCGACTCTCAGTTTGTCTCCAGGTGCAGGCTTCCCTAGCAAGGACTTCACGCATGCAGGTGTGATGGCCACGTCTGTAGGCGTTGTGCGCAATACCATAGGAAATGGGCTACGGAGCGACTAAGACTGGAAGATCCAGTTATGAGGATCTTTCAGCAAGTTCTGCAAGTGCCAGACATGAAGTCTTTCCCTGATTTGGGCCACATGCTGCATTTGGTACGGCTAATGCAATGTATGGACGGGAACTTGCGGTACATCATGGACGATAGAGTCTTCGAACAGATATGCAACATCGCTCTCAAGATCGCCATCTTTTTCTCCCCAAATTTACGCACACTTCGACTCACAGCAAGTGAAACCGGATCAACGTCATTTCTCTTCCGTTACGCCATGGGTCTCATCCCTGCTGCAAGCGAGGATCCAGGAACTTATACCGTCAAGTACAAGCAGGATGTGGCCAAGTTCTTAACGATACTGGACATGGACGTATCCTCATTCAGACATTACTCCCGTGATTCTACAGCGAGTAACTTACCTGCCTGTCCCGAGACCCTTGAGGAGTTGACATTAGTTGATGATGGCCCGATTTATCTTCCTGAAATTAGGCGCTGTCGAGGAGTCGAGCCACATGAACTCTACATATGGCTCCAGCCTACCAAGCGTCTTCGGAAGCTCCGACTGTACAGCGGACTCGACATCGATGGATTGAGCGTGAGACTTTTCATTACCCAAGGATGGGGCTTGTTCAGCCAAAGTCACAACATCAACACCATCCTGCTCGCGCACCGAGAAACGCTCCAGCACTTTGAGTGGTGTCAGATGATGGCATCTCGGAAAACCGACAATGCAGCCTGGGTCAAGATGTTTGGGCAAGATCAAAAGCTGTCGTGTCTTCCACAGCTGAAAGAGTTGAGATATCTGAAGCTGTCAGACATGTTCGTCTACACCCGTCAGCAGTACGTGGATCGATACCCGCGCGCTGCGAGGGACGGCGTGTATCCGGCTGTGCGGGATCTTCGCGGTTATCGGGCGGTACTCACACATAATCTGACAGAACTGGGGGCACCGCCGAAGCTGCGTTCAGTTTATGTGGGAGGACATTTACCGACTGATCGGTATATGAGGATTGACCTTTAATGGTGTGCGTGGGCACAATAGCGAGAACCAACCTCAAGGACTTGGATTGCTGTGTTGCCTGAGGTGAGACAGCGCTGCATTTTCAGACGGGAGGTGAGTGAGTGGTACCTCTATGTAGCGTAACTTTACAGAGTAGAGGTAATACCTTATCTTTACACCGTATAGCTGCTCCTTCCTCCAAACTGGTCAGTAACTTGCCAAACGCTCCTTCCACAAATTCCACCTAACCGTCCCTCCTGATTTTTTGATTTTTTTTTGCCGCACTTCGCCACCTTTTCCCCGCCCTTCCTCCATTTACTTCCCGTTTTCTTCTTCTTCTCTTGTGCTATTGCTTTCTCTTACACAACATTTATCAAAGGACATCTTGATTGCTACATGTCCACGATCCGCGGCGGTCTCGGCAACTGAGTACGGTACTATACGAAGGCTTCGGTTGTTCAATTCCACTCTCAGCACGCACCAAGACCTGCTGTTGGAAGTCTGCGCCCTGGGCCACCTTCACTGGCCTTGCCAATTGACGTACACTCTTCCCGGTATACCTAACTAGGCTGCCTAGTTCCCGTTTTCTCCTCTTCCGTTGGACACCTCCATAATCGAGCCCTTTTCATTGTCGCCTTCTAGCCCTCCGATACCTGCCTCTCCCACAACGGAAAACAAGAACCTCGGAGTGTGCTTTCTATCACGCAGATCCTGCTGTCCGGTCACCCCCTCACGGCGCAATTACGGCCATTCTTTCCCAATCAGCACCCAACATTCAGACGTCCTTTTCGCGAGAGATAACCTCAAGAAACACAGAAAGCCTCGTCGTAGCCACATCGATAGACCTTCGCGAACATGTCGGATCACCAAATCACAGGCAGTTCCTCGCCTAGTAAGTCTATTCCACATTCCACAACAGTGACAGCGGACTGACGGGACGCCAATCCCATTCCAGGCCGATGCCCTTGTGGTAACACCTCGCCGCATGTGGAGTTTCTCCCACCTATTCCACAGCTTATCGGCCCCTGTGACGTCGAGGAGTGGAAGTATGCAGTGCGACTGTATCTCAACCATCACGGTCTACTGGACTTCATTGATGGAACTCACGAGAAGGGCCAGGCCAATTCCGACGTGGAGTCTCCTGGTTCTTAGCGTAGACGACGCGCGCATGCTTTCACCATACTCAACGGCAGAATTAAATGGGCCATGCCGCAGCTGCTCAGCGCCGGTCTGAGAGCGTACGATGACGATTACGACTTCGACCCCCAGGAGTTGTGGAATTATATTACCTGGTACATCAGGTTTGGCATGCGCTCAGATTCACTCAAGGACCGCATGCTGCTTCATTTGTTCTACTGCGGTTACCTTCAAAATGATGCCAAATTTGAGAAGCATGAGTACATCCTCATGCGCCGTTGTCTCCGCACGATGGGAATTGAGGTTCACCCTATGGCTCTGAGGGAGGCAGACATTAATGAGGACGACCTTGGCCAAGATGACCGCGAATGGGTCTATAGTCAAGGGTTAACGGAAGTGCAGGGAAGATGGCTGACCTATTGGAGCAAGACGTGGAATGCCTCGAAGGCTTTTGACAGAGATGACTTTGCGAAGATGTTGGAGATTGTTGAGGAGTCTGCTGTGGCGTATTAGGCAGGGATCGCATATTTGCTATTGCGCGAAGAAACTGCTCATGGTTAAGCCACGCGGGCTTGGTCGTAATGAAGGAGGGACAAATGGTGCACATGATGGTCAGAGAGAATTTGCTCCTTCACAATACAGTGAAGCGCATGTTAGTGCGGAGGCATGATACCGTTTGTTGGTGATGTATCCTGCGACAGCAGCAGTTGTCTTGTAGACTAGGGGCGTAATATCGGTCTGGAACTCGCGAAGCAGCCATCCGTCAAATGATATTCAGCCGCGGCATATCAGAAACGGACGGGTAGAGAATGATCGCCAAAACTTCCTCACTTGGTGGCTCGCGAAATGCCCGGCATTCTTTCATCTGCCAAATGTACGGCGAAGGGTGATCAAATTTGATGATAGAGGAAATGTTACGTTCCGTCAGTAATGATAGCTGCAACAAACTTCATTCACCATGGCAGAATGATGGATACGTGAAGTGATGGGCTGCTATCGCTGTCGCTGCCACGTTTGGCGCGAGTATTAATAGCGGAGTAGCGCTGGTCATTAGTGGACTACTTCTATAAAGTTAAGGCCCCGCTGTATGCCTAGAGCGGCGGTACTTAACTACAAAGAACCACTCATCAAAAACATCAAGTCACGCATTTCAACAGTGGATTTGCCATAACCCAAGTATTTGAGAATATTAGCCAGACGAGTGTTGAAGGATTGGGTAGATCTACGGGTAGTATTGCATTGTCTAAAAGTGAGTGTCTTTCTCAAGCGAAGTACTCCCGCTCATCATCCAGCGTAGCCTATAACAGCGCTAACTTACCCACAGTCTAGAATCGAAGCCAGCAGGAACCCACCCATGTCTGCTCATCACCAACCACACCTCACCGCCAGACACTCGCTATTTACGTTTCCATCCTCCACTAGACTTCCGTCCTTCATGTTTGGCTGTATTAAATCGCTATTGATTTTCGTGTTCCATTTCTTTTTTTTCAGTTGGCTATTGTCAAAAGCTGAAGCTGGAGAGGTCTTTGAGAATGAGGGACCGAGGCAGCAAACGTCGCACTGATGAGAATGGTAGGTACAAAAGGATATAAGTGAAGCAGTCAGAGGCAGCAAAGGACAATGACCCAATAGGATTTGACTTCGAACTGATCTGATGGAAGTGGACGGACAGGGGCAGTCAACGGAACTTTGATTGGGTTTATGCTCCGCTGGACCAAGGGCAGGAAGCAGCTATCTTGCTCCTTGATGGCTCCAGGCAATGTGTCACCAGCAAAAGTCGCCTACAAGCGCCACAAGTGACAGTCCCTCCCTTCGGACAACGACGATGTAGCTAGATGTCGTCCATCCATTGCTGTGCAAGATACATCCATCCCCTTCGTTCCTAGATAGCTTGTAGTAACCACGCTCCCAGTTACCCTCCATGTTACCCCAACCCAGCTACCTTATAGCTTCTACTCATCATCCGTCAAACTGATCGCGCGCGACGACATGGAATGGTTCGTAGTACCCAGCCGCGAAGCTACCCTCTCCTGCTCCCGCTGCTCCCGCTGCACATGCCTCAGCTCCTGGACTCGATTCCACAACAAATCCGTCCGAAACCCAAACGAATCCTTATCGCCATCCCACCCAGCCGCCAGGAGCGCCGGGACGATACTTTCGATTTTCGAGAACAGGATCGCGTACGCATGCATGTTGCGACGCTGGTAGTTCTTGCGGTCGTGCTTGGTAGGCGGCGGATTCGGATTCGGATTCGGATTCCCGTCATCGTCGTTGTCGTCTACACCACATGCCTGCCAGCGCAAGTCCCAGCGGCTTTGTTCGTGGCCGGTGATAAAGTAAAAGACGCCGTGGTAGCGCAGGTGGAAGTAGAGCGCGTGTTGCCAGGCGTAGTAGTTGCTGAGGTCTTGGGCGAGGTGAGGGATGGGAAAACGGCTGAGCGCGTCGTTGTCGGGGTCGTGGAGGTCTAGGTCCATGGTGAGGACGAGGGGTTGGGACTTTGTGTTGGGGTTAGTGGAAGGGAAGCGGGATGATGAAGAAGAGGGGGGGTTCAGACTTACGGGGAGAAGAAGGTCTGCAATGATGGAGTAGTCGCGGGCCTCGACAAGTTGAGTAGAAGTTGAGGGTCGAGGGTCGACTGTGTTCTTCTCACTGCGGAGGTGATATGCGGCGACAGAGAATCGCCCTGACGTTGTAGAGTTCAAGGAGAAACACAAATTGAAGTCTGCAGTCCGGCGGCCTAGAAATACTTCCAAGAGGAGATATCGATGATGCCAGTGAATGGCGGCCAAAAGTACAGTGAAGGAAACATGAACAGAGAGCACAGACTTCCAGCATACCTTTCATCCTACCATTCACTCGCCATTTTGGCAAAGCCTTTGTAGGTACATGAGTAACCTGAACAGCGAACTTTACGGTAATGAAAACCTTAAAAGTTTTAACCGGTAAAGATATTTATGATATGACGCCGTTGGTTGTGCAAAAGAGAAAAAGTTGTATGAGCAGAGAAGAGAGGTCAAAGAGCTTGAAGCGCAGTTTGTTTCCAAACAATGTTCGTCAATGACTGTCGAAAACGTGAAGAACACAAAAAGCGGGGAAAAAAGCAAAAAAGCTCGGCTGCCCAAGCCTGGATTGAATTCAAGACAAGCTGCAACTTACGAGAATACTACCAACGCGTTCTCTGCCCCAGCGCACTACTACAATGGCTCTTAGATGTACTGGATGGTCTGTACTCTTGAATTATATGGTTTCAGCGACCTGGGGAGCGGGAAGGTTCATCTTTGTGAAAAGCTGGGCCGGTGCCGTAATTAACGCTTCTCCCTTCCAGTCGGTGTCGCGCAGTGTGGCAGTCGTGGCCTAGGCAATTTCCAAGTACAAATGTACCTAGACAAGTGCGACCTGGTATTTACGCGTGAAAATCGAGGGAAGGCAAGGTTTTAGTTGGGCAGTAACGAGCAAGGAAGAGACGTGTCTTTTATCAGGTCTCCCGCATCCAAGATCGTCAGTCGCAACCTTCCATTGTTTCCGTCGTAATGCTGCCATCCACTTCGTTCCCTCCTTCCAAAAGTGCGGTGGTTAGGCAGCCACATGAGGTCTTTCTTTCACATGTCACAAAGGGAAAGGATCAGGATCAAGACATTTCGCGCTTGCGATCACATCAAATATGAAGGTCCTGCTGGTGGAGGGAGTTTCGCTACTCTTTCGTTGATGCTAGCGTTAAGTCCATGTACCCTGGAACGTCACAACGTTGATTTCCTTCTTTGTACGTGGTCATTTTTTCCCGTTCTGTTGTGAATCCGTCCTTCATGTCTGAGTGTTCCCTTGGCAGTTTCCTCGAAATATTTCCCATGCAACAAAGACACCGAGGAAGACCCTATGTCGTAACTCCTTCAAACTATGCATTACCAGAACACTTTAGCAGAAGACTGAGTCGACCAACTTCGACTGGCGAGAGGGACAATACCCACAGTGCGCCGGTAACCATGAAAACTGCCAGTTTGTGTCTCGAAGATCAATCATGGCTTTTCCTTCTTCCACCGTGATCGGGTGAATCTGCTAGGTTGTAGAAGAAAACTCCATGTCCTCCCATGGGAAGCGGAACTTGAAGTATTCCAGAATCAGCTGCCAAAGCTTCATAGGGTCAAATTGAACATGATCGCACAGCCTTTTGTTCAAACTACGCTCCACGGAAGGGATAAGGTCCTTGACTGAAGACCAGATGATGGAGTACGCGAGAAGGCAACGACGACGGTTCTCGTCAGAGATAACTGGGGCGTCGGGGACGGCGTCATTGTACTTTCTTTTTCTGACCACAACTCTACGCTCATCATCGCTCTTGTTCTCCCGAAGAAAACCATCAAGGCTGTAGTAGCTCAAATGGAACCAAATGCCATGGTTCCAGGCTTGAAAGTCTGACAACTCCTGGGAGGTAATGGAGAGCTCGGGCAGAGGGATGAGTTTGAGTGCCCTTGGTGTTTCCATGATAGCGGCGAGGATGATCGTGCTCTTCTTGGTTTGTCTGGTCGGCGCGGTCGGTGATGTGAGGTGGTGACAGGAATGATCTTTGGCTCACTTTACGTTCACGTCAGTTAACGCTGATGATGAGAACGCCGAGGAGCGCGGAATGCAGCTTACGCGACGAATGACTTGACAAGCCGGAGGGATGTTTATCTTGGACTTGACGAGGGAGGGGTGACGGGCACAGAGGCTGGTTGATGGTTCAACGACGTAAAGGTTGAAGAGGGGCGATGACAGGTGGAAATTGGTGGAATGGAAGGAACAAGCTTGTGGTGGGGGTGAAAATACCTCTACAAACGAGGGCGTAATTAAGGTACCTGATGACCGGCTGTGTCTTGGCAGTTGGCACCCGTTCATTACATACATGCTCCCCGCTCTTTATTTGCATTTCCGTCAAATACCTGTATTTACCTGTGGTGTAGAGGTAACCTCGCTTCTCCTTCACCTGGCCAACATCGAGGTAGGTACGTCAAACATTCTTACATACCTGGTATGAAAGCCTCCCGGCACCCTCTTGAATCCTAGACGTACCCTCCCCTTCGATTCAGTCAAACACCCCATCCACCGCCGTCCACATCCTCAACTGGACAAGCAACTCATCCTCATCGTCCTCATCCTCCTGCTCATCTACATCGCTTGCCATGTGCATCCTCCCCTCAACCAACTCCTTATACCTCTGCACCCCCTCCATCAACTCCGGCGCCCAATAATCCCTATCTCCAAACACCTCAAATCTTAGGTCTCCATCCATCGCCATATCCTCCAACACCTCCCTTCCAACACTAGCAAACACAATCGCATACGTATGCAGCACCCTGCGAGTCCAATTATCTTTATCTTCGGCTTCCGGACACTCTCGGTGGGGGTATCTGGTCGGCAGGAGGAAATCGACCAGGCGGTGGTAGACAATGTGGAACCAGAGCGCGTGTTCCCATTGTTGGTAGTTGGAGAGGTCTCGGTTCAGGGGAGGTATGGGGATTAGAGTGAGGGCTTTATCTTCTGGGTCGTGGGTTCCTGGGATCCAGGAGGTTTCGGTGAGGCCGGGGGGTGAGGGGGTTCGGGGGAGGAGGCTCTGTGGGTGGGTTGGGGGGTTAGTCAGGGGGGTTAATGGTTGTTGCGGTCTTGGGACTATGGGAAGGGGGAGAGGGGGCTTACGATGGGGATAGCTGAGGGCTCTGGTTGTGGGTTCATTATGTTCGAGGTAAATGTGAACAGTGATGGATATCAGAGGAAGGTCTAGCGTTCAGGCTAAGTGTTGGGACCGTGAAGGCGGAGAGTTAAATACCCAGCCTACGTTGGTTCTTGCTTTCTCGTCACTTCTGGCAACACCGGAGAGAACTCTGTTTGAAAATCGTGGACGTTTTTCTGAAGTTCACCAGGCACACATGGACAAAGGCAAGCAATGAACAAGTAAAAGTTAATTTCAGTGATGGCCAAGTGTCCGCTCATAGTGTAGAGGTAGGTAGAGAAAAAGTCGTTCCGTCAAGAGACGACTTTCTTCTGGAGGAAAGACTGTGGTTGGAGAGTCTTGTAGAATCCATCAAGTTGGGGCTGGCTGCGTGACGAGATATCTAGAAGCGCCTCCATCGGCATTGTAGATGCTTTGGCCGAATCCCTACCCAATCTGTTACAGACCAACATTGTTCCTCGCAACTTCCTTTGCAGTCATGAAATAGTCCTCAGACCAGTCATCGTTCCCACCACTACCTGCCAAAATCATCCTGAAGTCTGAACCTTGTGAGCGCACCCCGGCCGGCTGCATTTCCCACAGCTTGAGAGTACCCAGTAATTGTCGAGCTCAAGCATGCCCATACATGCTAGAAACATCTTCATTGGTTGTTGATCGCGCGAACGGCTTTGGTGCATGCGAGATGTTGGACTTCTGCTGCAAGCCTGGGGTGGCGATCACCGAGACTTAAGCATCGGGTTTACGAGTGAGGCGCCGGAACTTAATGATGTCGTCCCAAAGCTTGGCCGGCTCGTGGTGGAATAGTCCTGAATCGGCTTGATAGAAATGTCTTCCCATGACCTTTTCGAAGAGAGGGGCAATGTTCTCAATCTTCGAAGCAATGAGAGAATAAGCATGCATTGCCTCCATCTCCTGGATCTGGCGCTCTTCCTCCGTGGAAGACTCGTCGAATTTGATGTCTACGACGTAGCGTGTCAACTTCTTGTACTGAAGATGGAAACACAAAATATGTCGCCACTGCATAAAGTTCGAAAGATCCGCCTTCAGCTCGGGGATTGGAAGGAGGTTGAGCGGGTGGTCAGGATCATCCTTCGACGGAAGTTGCGGAGTTGAGGCCATGGTGACTGTCAAAAGATCTGCACTGGATCTCGGATATTAGAGGGGGAATTTTGATGGAAGTCGATGAAATGATGATTCTGAAGAAAAGGAAGTTACGACAGGAAGTTCGAATCTCACCTCAAAGGACTCCGTGAATGCCTGTTTCTTTGCTTGAGGCGTGGAAGCGGTCACTGGAGCGAGTTTGAGATAGTTGAAGGATTACCCAGCACGCAAGTGATGCGAAAGAGGAAACAATGGGCAGCCCAAAGTCGAGTTAGTTCCTTCCTCGAGAACAAACGAGCAGAGAAATTCTTGCACAGTGAATGGCCATGGAAGTGAATGTGAAGGAGGGGTTGCGGCTTCGCCATGGGTGATTCGTTTGTCGTCCCATGTACCTCAGACTGCCGGCCGCCTACAGGTGTCAACACAGGAGGAGCCATTGATTACCTCTACTGAACAGTGATTTAGGAAGGCACACCGAAGGGGACCATGACGTCACGTCCGCAGATGGAAAGTAAATGGAGGAAGGAATGGGCTGTGGATATCCCCAACAACAGGTAACACGAATCTTATCCTGGTGTAGGAAGGAATGTGGCAACAACCGGTCTAATTTGCTTACGAGGAAGCTAAGTGTTTGTGACTGTGATTTCTACATCCTTTCTCTTCCCTTCCAACCATAGCTTTAGCTCACACCATTACCATCAAGAGAAGCTTCCCTTCCACTTTCAACCATCTAGTCAACTGAGTCGAGCTTTTCACCCATGTTCGTCGTTGCTGTCAGAGACATTTTCCTCCGCAGGTGACCGCTGACCGCTGAACCAAACTTGTGCGAGCTCAGTGCCCTGA
The DNA here is from genome assembly GCF_000182925.2 of Neurospora crassa OR74A. Classification (NCBI taxonomy): domain Eukaryota; kingdom Fungi; phylum Ascomycota; class Sordariomycetes; order Sordariales; family Sordariaceae; genus Neurospora; species Neurospora crassa. The sequence goes on from NC_026505.1 coordinate 6,033,426, forward strand.
TCTGAACATCTTGAGCGAAATCTGACATGCTTCTGATCTGGAAGCGAAAACCCCACTATTATATTGCCCAACCCCAGCAGAATTTGGTAATCTCCTTCACGCAATGCTTAGTGGTCGATTGATCTGGCTAGATTTTCGACTAGCTCATTTGCTGAATGATAATTCGGTTGCCAACCTATAACGGGTTGTGTTCCCGAATCGCATAGAGAAGGTCATGAGGGCAAAAAGAGGCGATGTGCCAGTAAAGATACAGCTCGCCCTCGTCAATAACCTTCACGGCCTGTGACTGAATAATCGAGTACGCGTGGAGACAGTGATGCTGCCAATGGCGCCAATGGGCTGGCGTCTTGAAGTCCTCGCACTGGGGACCGTCCGGATACTCAATCTTCATGCATTCAACCAAGTCATGCAGGCCATAGTACTGAAGATGGAAGCGTACCGCACGCTCCCACTCACTGCAGTTGGATAGATTCGTCTTGAGCTCCGGAATGGGATAGAGCTTGAGAGTCTCCAAGTCAGGATCAATGAAGTTGAGCCACGCTTTGTCTTTGACTTGAGCGAGCATATACTCCGCGGTGTATTTGGTCATCTTGGGCGTCGCGAGCTGTTTTGAACTGCACCTCCCTTTTTCAGTGTTAGTAATCTCAATCCTGGAGGGCCAACGCGACGACTTACGCGATGGCGAGCGAAGACCGAACGGGCTAACAAGACCCAGATGGGCCGAGGGAAAGGAAGGCTTGATGCAGTGTTGTGTTGCAGGGGGATGGGCACAAATGCGTGGGTGGGAGAGTAATCTTGACGTGATGGTTGATTTTGAGAAAAAGAAGGTGAGGGAGAGAGCGGGAAGGAGAAGAAGGACCAGGCAGGGAGGAGGTGTCTGAAGGGCCGTTTGTTTACCGTAAAGTTACACCAAACTGTAACTTTCACATTCTGCCACCGGCCGGCAGAGTGCCCTCACCACCACTTCTCGGAGCCACTGCCTTCTTCAACCTTTCACACGCCAGTCTAGCATCATCTCGCAAATTCTCACCCTTTCCCCTCCCTCTTCCCCTCCTTCTCTTGTGCATTCAATAACGACAAGAACATCCCACCCCCATAAGCCTCCATTTACTCGTCCACAAACGACGCCAGCTCCACTGGCTCTCTGAAACGTAATTCATCCAATTTCGGCGATAGAAACTGCCATAGCAGTTTGCACACACGTCGTGTCCAGCCCATCGAATGAGAACAACAACCGCTCACCGACACTCACCTCCACACTTGAAAATATTCCAAGATGAGCACGAGCTGAGAATGGACATGCATCGGAGCATCCAGGGTGGACTCGGCGCTCAGGGGATGAGGCCTGGTCCATCCGCTTCCAGGTGTCGCTGTATTGGGGATGGCAAGATATGGAGGACTGTCCTATATCCTGTGAAGGAAATGTCTGACAGCGATGCTTGGAGTGTTCTCTGTGCCATCTGGTAGACTCATGGTCGAGTGTCCATGGAGTGTTTTGTTTTGTTTTGTTCAGGTTGCCAAGTTTGGTGCCCCTGTACAAGTAGTGGAGGCTCGCAGGGGTGGCACATTTCAGCCCTGTGGACCCAGATGTACACCCTGTTTCCACAGCGCCATCCCCCCCTATGACGCACTAACAGCATTCCGCCAAAACCCAGCACGACGAATCAGGAATCCACAGCGCACAAACTCAACACCATGAAACCACCCGCCCGGCCCCCAACCATTCGCGATATCCACGGACAACTCCAGATGTGTCCCGCGGTCGAGGCAGTCTTGTTAAAGGTCGATGGAAACAGGTGCCGGAAGGCTTCTGTGTGAGCTCTGCGTTCGTTACACGGCAGCAGGCACAAGCGAAGATGACCAGCTACCTACCTCTGCCCGACAGAGTGGCCCAGCCTAGTATAGTCGCCGGCGCTTACGGGCAGCGAGCGGTTGGCTGTAACGGTGAGTGGCTCCCAGCCTCCAATGAAGATCTCTGTTTCCATTCAGCTAACGCGTCAAAGTTACTCCTCAATCGGATTGGCTCTTGGGCAAGATAGCGCATGAAACATGGACATACCTATGGCTCGCTGAATCCCTGCTGGTGCCAGCGGGTATTTCGATGGTACCTAGAGGTTATGCTTGGGCTTCCATGTTGTACGACTTCATCTTCCTCAACCCAATCGAAAAGACAATTATCGACGGTTTCTTTGTGAGAAAAGTGACATCGACGTTGGTAAGAATCACTGGAAAGGCTCCCTCTTTTCTTCAACTAACATCGATTCACGCTCAACATCCATTGCTCCTCTCCATCACAGCCCCAATAGCCCGTCCTACTATGGCCTGGACCCGGCATTTCCGCCCGGAGGAGCCCAAAGTATTGAATCAAGAAGTTATGAGAATCCCGGATTCATCCTTCTCAGCCAGAAAAGAGAGGTCGGGGTCCCGGTCATGGCCACGCTTTACCGCAGCAGCTCGAGCAGCGAATTGTTTGAGGAAGGCATTCAAAACCCAACAACAGAAGACCAATGATCTAGGCTTATGCCATGAATGCCAACGGATCAAACTCCACAACATCTTCGAACCGAACAAAGGTATCAAAGCACAATCATGGCGCACCCTCAACCTTTTAGCATATCTGGATTTCCACACCTTACGGCCGTGCTGGGAACCAAAAAAGACGTGGCGCGTGAGCATGAACAACCGCGATACGTGCCCGACGTGCGCCTTCCTTGCAGCCTGTTCATCAAGAATGGGTTTTCCGGTCGAGGAGTTTTCCAACAGTGGCTATATCGAGCCTGGCATCCGCAGGATAACAGGTGCCACCGCTTTTGCGTGCGATGACCCCGGTGCCGACGCAGGGTTCTTTGATGTGGAAGTACTGGAACTTAGAGTGTGTCCAGACGGCAACAAGCAAAGTCCTTGGGTCAGCGAGCTGCACCGAACATGGTCCGAGACTCATTACATCCTCCCCTGCCAGGACCACGGCGGCGAGGATGAAGGGGGCTCAGACACAGTTAACTATGAGGTTATTAAGCAGTGGTTAAGCTTTTGCGAGATGGAGCACTCAACCTGTATCGACGCACCGTCGTTCCCTCTCTCCGACACCATTCCGGGACTGTGTCTCATTGACTGTCGTAGCAGAAAGATAGTGCCAGCAATAGGCCTCGGCAAGCCTCGATATGTCACACTCAGTTACGTATGGGGCACCTCAGGCGCCACTTCAATGACAACTCCCACGCTCCCCGAGGGTGACCAACTCCCAAAGATCGTCAACGACGCCATGATAGTTACCCTGAAACTTGGGTACAAGTACCTTTGGGTGGACCGGTACTGCATCCCCCAGAACGACCCATACGCGAAGCACATACAGATCCAGAACATGGGTAGCATTTACTCCCTTTCAATCCTCACCATCATTGGTGCCGCCGGCGAGGACGCAGAGTACGGCCTTCCGGGAGTTAGCTCGGCCCCACGTGTTCCGCAGCTCTGGACCGATATCCCTTATAACGGTGGCAACAACCACTTGCAACTCATCTACTTCAATCCGCCTGATACGGAGATTCGCACGGCAAAATGGCATTCCCGCGGCTGGACTTACCAGGAGGGCCTGCTTTCCAAGCGCAGACTCGTCTTTTCCGATCGACATGTCTACTTTCAGTGCCAGGAGATGCACACCACAGGCGAATTAGAGTTCAACGGGCGGGAATGGGGGTATCAAAAGCCACACCGTAAGAGAGAACATCTCGCGCGGCGAGACCACGTAGGGAAATCCATCAGCAAGAAGGAAGCCGTGTTTCCCTACCCCTGGGACTGGTGGGACTGGGAGTCTGCGTTTTGGGTACGGGTGGGAGAGTTCATGAACAGGACTCTGTCGTATGACATGGATGGTCTGGACGCCATGAAGGGGATTATACAGACGTATCGGGACCAAACACCCTTGAGGTTCGTTTGGGGCTTGCCGTATCGTGGACCGGAACATTCGCGGGTGCCGGAGAATCTTAAGGCTGATGAGTATCGGGTCTCTCCGCCGCAGGGAATCTTCTTTGAAGTTGACACTCATCCTGCGGTAAGCGTTTGCGAGCTTTTAGGAAGCCTTTTCTGGAAGGATGAATGGCTAGCAAAGCCTGACTGCGCCGCGACAGGTAACAATACTACCGAAGTTTCACCGCGTAGAACAGTCCTCCCAAGTTGGACCTGGGCCGGCTGGAAGAGCCTTCCAAGCCACGACGCGAGCGTCACTTCCGGTCGCTTGACGACTGGTCAAGGCTTCGGAACAAGCCAAACTCCCGTCAGCATCAAGTTTGCCTTCAAAGACAAGGATTTGGACTGGACAACGGACCACTCAGAAATCCTCAAGCGCTCCGAAATCATCGGAAAGTTACCCGATTACCTCAGCATAACCGGCTCAGTCTTTGAAGCCGACCTCATATGCGCCGAGGTCCAAGACCGAAAAGGCAACATCTCCCTTGTTTGGAAGTATGTCTCCCCGCCCTTTCTGGTAGGCAAGGAACAGGACCTACCGCCGGGTTTGTTCGAGCAAGTCAACGGAAGCTGTGTATCCCTGCTGGGTCTGCACCTCTACTCGAGAAGCTTCCCTCAGTCGACCAATTTCCTCGATTTCCACTTTCTGCTTTTTAAAAAGGTTGGGGAGGATGACGCTGGCCCGCTGTATGAACGCGTCACGAGTGTCTTCCTTGCGGAGCTGCACCACCACCATGAGCGGAGGGTGGAGTTGCCCGCTGGTCCTTGGCCGCCGGTGTTGGATAAGGAGGTGAGGAAGGTGAGGATTCGGTGATTTTGCGCTAGAAAGGTGAAATATCCCAACCACCAGCTTCTGTAAAGGTGGGTGATATACATCTCTGTTCTTGGCGGTAGCATGTCGAATGAGAAAAAATCGAGAAATTGGCATGGTTCGTGGTTGTGATCATCAAAACCCTTGCGTGGCACAGACCAACCGCTCAGACTTCCCTTGTGTATTACAGTCAACTCACTCATCATGACGTTGGACAGTCAATCGTTCCTGACCTACTGCAGGCATGCAAGACGCACACGCAAGCCCTCCACCTGGCTTGTATCCTACATCAACACTTTCGATCATACAGCGAGCATCATGTTCAGCGTCAAAAAGCAAGAGGGCGTCATCCCAATCGTACTCGATGCGGCCGCGCGGCCCAGCTCCAAGATCTCCGAGTTCTTCGGGGACACTCTCATAAACGAGCCAACCCCGAGTCCCGAGCGACGAAAAATCTTGCGCAAGCGACACCGGCGCCCACATCACGCAACCGCAGAACCGTTCACTCCGCCTCAACGGAAGGACTTGCGTCCCCGCAGCCCATCCAACATTCTCATCGAAGGCTGCGGTCTATCTCGGTACGCTTACCATCACATCACCCCCCTCCCCAACCCATCCCACATCAATATCAAAACTGACAGGCCGAAAAACAAGATTCACATGGCCCACATCCCTCGGTCTCCTTTCCCTCATCCTCTTCCTGCTTCCGCCTCCTTACCGCTTTCACGGGCTCACCACCCTCACCACCGCCCTCTTCATCACCGACGTTGTCCTCTTTATTCTCTTTTCGCTGCTCGTGCTTTGCTGCGCCTTGATTCACTCCAAGTGCTGCACTAGGCCGCGCCAGCCATGCCGCGAATTAACTTCCAACGCCGCAAAACTGGGGTCACTCGCTTATTGGCCGATGGCATGGCTGACGTTGGTTGCTTTTGCTGTGTTTCTTGCTGGGTATGGTGATCAGAGGGCTATGGCTGGGCTTAGAAGTGGGGAGGGGATTGGGAATGCTGTTAGTGATGGAGGAGGAGGAGGGAAGAAAGAGCTGAGGAGGCGTGTGTTGACGATGATTGCTTATGTGATGTGGTGGGTTGGGGTGGTGTGGATGACGGGGACGATGGTCTTTGTGATGGGGGTCTTGGCGGGGGTGGTGGGAGGGCAGAGTGAGCGGTGGGTGTTGAGGAAGGGACTCAACGTTAGAGGAGAGGAAGAAGATGAGGTGAGGGTGGTGTTGCCGGGATGTATGCTGACTTCTGCTTTTGGGATGGGGTTATTGGCGCTGGTGGGAGGACTGTTGGTGTCGGTGTTGGTGAGGTTGGGAACGTTATCAGTGGGCATGGCGACTCCGGTGTTGGTGTTGTCGTTCTGTGTGGAAGGAGTGGCGCTCTTCACAACACTATGCCTGTATGCGGTGCTGCAGCAGGAGATGATACAGGTGGAAGGATGGGCGTCCGTCCACTTGATCAAGCTTTCGTTTTGGATGATGGGGTCGGCGAGCGTTTGTGCCGCGGCGGTACAGATGCTCGGAAGAGCCGTGGAGGACGTCAGTGCTATTCTCGGTGACGACGACACCCAAGTGGGAGCTTCAAGTGGGAACTTTTTCGACACGCCTGCTACGGCGCAGGTTGCTCACGTGGTGTGCACCCTTTTGGCCTTGCTCCTCCTCGGCTTGGCCGCTCTCTGGCTTATTGTCTCGCTTGTGGCATTCGTGAGCTTTGCCATCCACAGAAGACTGTCATGGAAGGGGCAATGCAGCGATACTGTCATCCCGGTGGCGGCGTTGGCGCTTTCCACGGTGCAGTTCAAGTCAGACTTGAACTCGTCCTTCTTTGGCATTGTCACTTGCGTGTTGGTGGTGGCCGCAGCTGCTTCTTTTCTCATCAATCTTGTCCTGTGCATAAAGCAGTTGGTGAGTACAACGTTCTTGGCTTCGCTCGAACAGGAATAGCGAGTGAGATGGCGAGAAATCCATCAGCGGAAGGAAGAAGATCGGAAGAGGATTCTGCCTATGGTTCTTTCCAACTTCGATCCTTGAGGATTACGACCAACAGACAATGAAGCGAGAGTATTCTGCCATTCTTTTGGCAATCTAAAGGTGTTCTGTTGATAAAACGCGCGACGGGTGTTGTGCTCCGAAAAGCTGTGACAAATCACTCCACAACATATAGGGGAAGCTCTAGGCTTCCACTTTTGCACCATGCCTATCCCTTCTTACATCCCCGACGCCGGTCGCGAACTCCGTCAATCAGCGCCTTTTCTTTCTTAGCGCCGTATTCCTTCCGCTCGTCTGTCGGCTGTTGCACCACTCACGGTCCACCTTTCTTGACTCCGCCTCGACAATGGGGCACATATCATGATAAGCGAACTTTGCGACATCCACCGTCCGACTTCTTGGGATGAGATCTTTTACCAACGGTGTCAGTACTGATGCTGAAGGAGCATTAGTGCCTATGAACGACATGAAAGTTGGTGAGTTCGGGGCTATTGTTAGACTACAACTAAGACCCCGCCGTGTCTTCGACAGTCATGGCAGCCGGAGACGGAGGTGACTGTAAGCGCTTATGATCATTAGAGGTATCCGACCTTGCAGTTGTTTCGTCCATTCCCAATCGGACCCGTCCGTGCCGCATTCCACGTGTTGCCTGTCATTATTCCCTTGAAGTTTCCGTTGTGTTGGGAACCAACGAGAGCGCGGGATGACATGCGCTTCGAAAGAACGAAATGCCAAGAGGTACGAGCATGAAGACGCCTGGGACTTTAAACTGTCAACGCGGTATAAAGACAGGAGCGTTAGCTGCTAGCTTTGGAACAAACAAGGGACAAACATTCCAGAAGGATCGAGACCACGGGACATCTCAACGTTTAATATCTGTCCCGCGATTGCAAGAAAGAAGACGGCCCAACAGACAGCAAACACCGGCGCGAGCCGCAAACACATCTCCCCAGGGCATTGTTCGAGTATAAGCTTATTAAGACAAAAGGCTAAAAAGCCAACACACTCGTCAAACAGATCGACAGGAAAAGAACTCACATCACTTTCACGACCTTCAAACTTCACCACCAAACGTCAACAATGTCCCTCCTCAAAGGCCAACGCTCCATCCAAACCATCATCCTCCCCCTCCCCCCCTCTCTCCGCCCCACCTACGGGAACCACTTCTACCGATGGCTCTTCGCCATCTCCGCTCCCTTTTCCGGGATAGGCCACCCCTCACAATCTATCACCTCGCCTTCCTCCGTCTGGGAGATATACGAAGTGGCGCCTCAGCCCGTCATCAGCTCTTTTTCCTCCCAGTCCCATACACAGTCGCAGTACCAGCAAGCCCATCAACAACCAACCTTCCACTACCTCCCCTCCGCCGACTTGACCACGCAACAACTACTCAACATGCAAGGGACGTTCATCCCGTTGTGCGTGGCAGACGAAAATATGCGGGATGTGTTTCTGGAGAAGGTAGATCGGTATATCACGTTTCCGCCGACGGATAAGGGGTTCAATGATCAGACTTTTGTGCTGGGGGTTGTGGAGGAGTTGAGAGGGGAGGGATACTTGGGGGAGGGGGAGTATGCGGCTTGGGTGGAGGCTGTGGGGGGGTTTAGGGGGTGAATTCGATGAGGGAAACAAGTGGAGGTGGTGGGGGATCGGGGGATGGGAGGATGGCTGTTCTGAAGGGAAAATGGGAAGCCGGAGGATGAGAATCGGCAGTCTTTGAGGGTCAAAAGGGAAGTTAGGAGTGTTGGAGGTGTTGGGTGAGTGTCTGGGCGGTGTCATTGTTGTATCGAGCTGAGGGAGGGAGAATGTTGGGAACACCATCGATTTGTGCTTAGAGAATTTACCCTAGCATTATGTACATCTTTCTCGTGATGTGACGGTCTCTTTACACTGGGTTGTTCTCCTTCTCGACTTCTCAGCCCGTATTCGCAAAACTGACTTGTTTCTTAACCCATGCGTTCCACCCTTCCTCCCAGTAGTACGAGCCATTGGACTGACACGTCGAGCAAGGGAAAGAAACCGTCCTGCCAGGTGTGTAGGTGGATACCGTTGTGCAGGGACTTAGCTTGCATCCCTTGAGCTGGACCAAGGTGCGGTACGAGTGCTTGACGACGTGTCCGCACGGGTAGGTGACTTCTCCTTCGAGCCAGATGGCGCACATTGTTGCTTTGGACTGGTGGTTCTGCTAAGGATTGGGTTTCGAGAGTTCCTGTTTCTCTGGCACGCTGGTGAGGGCTGTAGATATAACCGCCGAAGATCTCTGTGTCCAAATGCTGTCCTCAGTTGCGTATCCGGGCCTCCTTGTTTGCCCAAATACACGTCACGGCTTCCTTGAACCTTCGGCACTATCACTTACTGCACGCTTGTGACTTCAATCCGATTCACCAAGTAGCCTGCTTAGTGATTTCCCAGCCGTCATGTGCCATCACAGCAGGTCAGGCAGAGAATATTGCTTCAAATCCTCCTCCAACGGCGCTACCACATGACCATACACGAGTCTTCTGAACTCATCACCGTCAATGTTTGCCTTTGGTTGAGGAAACTTGCACTTGATGCACCGTTCAACAGCCCGCTTGTAGTTTGGACCGCCTTTCGTCTCGAGTCTGCCAAGCAGCGTGATTGCTGTGTCGTAATCGGAGAAAAACGATCCCAGCGTCGAAGGACCATGCTGTTTGATATGGCACTCGCGGAAGCAGTCAAAAGGTGTTCCGAGCATGATCTCAATGAGGATGATGCCCAGAAAGAGCATTCCCTGGTTTGGGTGCACGCCGCCAGCGAGGCATTGTGGTGATTGGGCATCGAGTTGCATCGAATCCGATATTTCGGGAAGTTGTCTGATGACAAAGGCCTCCTGGAAATGTGTCGTGCCATTACATCGGATGAGGAAGACGTCTTTCGTGGTCACCTTGGTTGTGAGCCACGGGGTTCCTGCCAGTTGGAGGACGCTGGATGCCAGGGTGTAGGCAAGTCGTAGTCTGTCTTCGTCATAGAAAAGGGAAGGAGCAGTAAGTTGCTCGGTCAATACCTCATGGAGAGATATGAAGGAGCATTGACCGTAGCTGTCAGAGGGACGGAGATGCCCTAATGCGTAGAGACCGTATCGTTCCGTTGCGGAAGCGTTGATTGTCGATGGTCCGACGATATGGCCGCAACAACTGCTTGTTTGTAGGCTGGGCAGCTGTCTTAGGGTTTCACAAAGGTCCATTATTATGTCTTCGTTTGGCGTTTCCGGTTTCGTGCTGACAACCTCAAGGGTCACAGTTTGAGTGGAGGAACTCGATGATGCTGTCACCTCTACCTTTCGGGACGAGTGGCGAGGCAGCAGGCCATGTCTCTTGATTGCTGGCATTTCTGAGAAGGAGAAGCCAACGGTTTTCTGGGCCCGTTTTGTTGGACGCTCGGCTACCAGAAACGCAGTCGGCTGCTGGCAAGTGGAAAGTCGACATTGTGGAAGTCGACTGGAAGGTTTGACCATGAAAGAAGACCATGGTCGATCGATGTTTCCGTGTGTGGTGTCCTGATCGGATATCGCAAGCTTCATCGACAAGTTCCTGACCACATCTTCATCCTCATCGTCTGGTATGACGCTGGTGTAGGAAGGTGTTGATAGCTTCAGGCCCAGAAGGTGGGAAGTAGGGCACTGGCAGGCATTCATTGCTGCACACAGTGCCTGGTAGATACCGCCTGATAGGGAATTCATGAGACGATATAACCTTCCGTTAGATCCTTTGTTCCTCTCGGGCTCCAGGTCGCAGTTCTGGGAGGTCAATGCCTCAAGGCTCGACACTCCATCTCGAATGCGAGTCAGCAGTTCCAGATACACAGACTTGTTGAGAGCGAATGATAATCTCTTGAGCTCTTTTCTGAAACTGACTTTATCCGGTAGGGGCTGTAACGAAGGTGTCTGTTAGCAAGACGCTCTCAGCAGTTTTCTTGGAGTTTTGTAAGAACATCCAGGAGCTCTCATACCTCAGCACCCGAACCTACGGGTAGGTTCAACTTGTCCTCCAACTCTTTGAGGGCTTTTTGAATACCTCTGAGATTCTCCTCAAAGACAGTGGCTGCTCTCCATAGCTATCATAATCCCAATCTTCTTCCGAATGTTCACGCACCCGAACGTCGGACAGATCATGAGTGGCATGCTCAGCCCTCAAGTCCTGAACTAGTGTCGCTATGACGTCGTCAGCCCTTCTCCTGGACTCTTTGGAGATGCCCTCGGCTTTGACTTTGGCAAGCAAGAGCTTGACAAGCTTGAAGCCTGCAACTCGGCGCTTTGGTTCAACAAATCTGTCCATGTAGCTGACGGCATAATCGAGTGGAGAGTTTCCAGCCAAATCCGTGATGTCCAGCGACGCCCCGTGCTCGAGAAGAACACCAATGAAATCTCTGATAGACAATCTGCGTCGACGCATCCACTCATAAGCCACATGCTCCTGCTGCCAACGAGGCGTGTACCATCTATCATGTGATTCATGGCCAATGTACCAGTGCAACGGGCTCCGCCACCTTGGAGTAATCGGATGAGGTCGGTTACCGTTGGGGTCGCAGCCGAGCCGCAGCAGATATGTGGCTGCCTCTCTGTCATCTCTGTAGAGTGATGACCATAGTGGTGAATAATCTCCCTCCACATCTGAGCCATGAGGGTACGGCCCCAAACTTGCACCTGCCTTAACCAGGGCATCAAGGATCAGCTCTAAGTGATGACGACCCACGTGGTTAGGTGACAGAGCCACTTTGATGGGTGTACGATGGTCCACTCCCTGAAATGAATTGATTGACTTGCAAATTGCAGGGTTTTCGAGTGCCACAGCCAAAAAGCTGACCGAATAGCCACTGAGAACCGCCTTGACTGCCGTATTGAGAATGGATCGTGTATCAACCTCTAGTGAGTACCGCACCGACGCTACCGGTTCGCGTCGGAGAAGGGTCGTGGCGGCAAGTAGGTTTCCATTGCAGAAAGCAAGGTGGAGACTGGAGGCGTGAGATCTGGACTGGCTGGTGCACTGGCACATGCCCTGAGCCGGCTTCCCAGGTATATCCACACGAGCGTGCTCGTCGAGCAACCAGCACATGGATGCGTTGTTTTGATCCCTAATGGCTAATTGGAGTGCCGTTCCGCTACCATGCAGTCCATGGGTTCTCCTGCTTCCCATTCTGTTCAGGTGGTAAGCCTGAACATCGAGGTTTGCGCCCCACTGTTGGGCGCTCTGCATGACAGTGACAGAGTTATGTCTCGTTCCCCACATCAGAGCAACGATGTTGTTGCTGTTGCCTCTACCTTTGTAGATTTGCTGCTCGTAGAAAGAGCAGAGACGCCGCGATGTCCTGGCTAATTTGGCCAGCGCACCAAGCTGCATGTCCGCTTTCAATGTGTCACCGATGACCATGTGTACCTCCAGAGGGAGTCTGGTAAATGGAGAACTGCCATCCGCAGGTGGGGTTTCCGGTGACAGTATCTCTTTGGGTTGTATTCTTTTGGCTGCCTTCTTCTTGGTTTGCGCCTTCTTGACTCGCGTCTTCTTCGGTGCCATATTGGCTATTTCATCACGTTAGCTGATAGAGCTTTATTGCTAAGTCGAGAGGCGGCCATGACTCACGGTAAATGTGATAGGGATACGCTATGAGGTGTCGTAGGTGGGTTTCAGTCGTATTGTAATGATCGTATCGTGTGGATATCGGTGTCGAAAGACGAAAGTCGCACTTGCCAAATGGAAGATAGGCAGTTGGGGGTGCAAGGGACAATCCGGGAAGAAGCTGGGTCGAAATGTAGGATATATAGGAGTGGGTGGAGATTGAATGAACAGGAGAATCAGCGGACCCGAGGACTTGTGAAGGATATGTTGCGGGCGTATTAGTTGTGGTGAATGGGAGATCGCAAGGACTGCACCATAGGAGAACCTTCAAAAGCTCACCTGGCCCGCCGCTCTGGCATCTGCCCCACCGCCTCAGTTCATCCTAACCCTTCGAGACCATTCACTCCCCTCAGACAGCGGTACTACTGGTTGGTGATGTGCCTGCCACAGTAGATGCCTCTTTTCATCTTATGTTTTCGTTTGTGATGTGGCTTGCGCCTGAGAAGCCAATCTTCTGTCGCTCCACCGGGGAGTGAATGGTGAAGGTAGCCCACAATCGAAGAATGCAGGAATAACTTTACATCGAATGGTCCAACTATTCACGTACCCGTCTCGACGACGTGAGTCACAGAGTGAATGGGATCAGAAGCGGATACATTGGTGAAGGCCCTTACTTAGGTAGAACCTGGACGGCTTGACCAGCCTTATTGAATGTTCTTCCCGCGCTTCGTATTGTCGAAAGTCTCGGTATACGAATGGACCCCATTTTCGCCGTTCTTTTTGCTGATATACGTATCCCATGTGGTTAGGTTGCGGGTTGACCAAATGGTGTATTTAGAGAGCGTTCAGGTGCCGGTTGGGGAAAGCATCGAGATGAATATATCAAGTGAGGGTAACGTTGCCGCGGAGCTAGGTGGTTGGATGGCCGGTTCCAACCGCGAGGGTGGTGACCACAGCGACGTTGAGATCGGCTGATATACTGACTGCTAGGAATCGCAACATCCAACTAATGTCGCAAGTTGTTCTCCTACACCTAGCAAACAAGACTCTGCTTTGCTCGTCGGTTTCGCAGAAAACAAGCCGACGAGCTTGCTATTCGTGTAAATAGCTGACAATGGCAAAGTATGTAAAGCCGCTAGAATGTCAGTCAATCGAAGGAGAAACAAGAACAAAGTCTCAAAGAGGTCATGAAGCTTGGACCCAACGCCGTTGCGGTCGAACTGACCTGCATCCAGAACTGCGGGCCTGTTAGATGATGCGAGTTAATCCATAAAATTCTTCCGAGATTGGAGGCTTCATATTTCAACATCTAGCGGTAGGAGAATGATGGACCCACTGATGTGTATAGGAAGGAAGGCGATGTGCAAGCCACAGTGGGCCCAAAAAATTTCAATACTGCCTCTGCTTGCCAGTACCGAGCGATTAGATCCAAACAAGCCTTCACATCATTTTGGCAAACGATATATGCCACGGTGGTACGTCTCAACAAACATGACATGTATTGCAGGCAGCACAGAACATCGTTGTGGACACTGCTGGCAATGCACAATAACCAACAACGGAGCGAAACAAGGAGTAAAAATTGAACCAGACAAACTCCAAAACAAAACAAGAAAGCACTTTTAGCCAAACAGTCCGCGTTAGTATCCAGACGTGAAACTAGGAATATGCCCAAACCCTCCGATCCCTCTTGCTCTAGGAGTGAAACACCACCATCCCTCCAGCTCCAGCTCCATCCTCTTCACGGTGGTCTTGGCCCTGCGCCGCTGCTCTTCCTGCAAACATTCTGAATTCGCGTGCTTCAGCAGGACTCTCAACAACTTCACCGCCTCAAAGAGAACGATGTACTTCTTGGCCGTGTCTGCCCTCTCAGCCACCTGATAGCGAACCACCAAATCCAATGGAGTCTTGCCGTCCCTGTCTTTGACTCCATCGACAGACGCACCATGTTCCAGCAGGGCAATGATGATGGGAGTGCTGGCGGCCAAGCGCTTCTCGATCGGGGAAGCGATATTCTCGATTTGACAAGTATAAAAGTCGAAACTTGGGTGACTCAAGCGAGAAGGGTTATCATCGGGATAGACAGGGAGGTTGCAGCGAGTGAGAGCATGCAGAACGGTTTCGGAGCACGCGCCGGCTGTAACGTTTGGATCGGCACCCAAGTCCAGGAGGATGCGAACGAGTTCGAGGTGGCCCTTGGCCGCGGCCCGCTTGAGCGGTGTGTCGTTGGTGTACCAATGTGGGTTTCTGTAGACGGAGTTGACGCAATTGGGGTCTTGACGCGCTAGTCGTGCAAGGAACTGCTTCCGCCCGTCAAACCATTCGCTGCTCGTCGGCGAGTCGTTTGGCGGTTCTGGAGCAAAAACAGCGGCGTGGACGAGGGCCCCTTCGAGAGTGATGCCTGCTGCGCGGTAGACCTGTGCTTGGGACTCGGTCATCTCAAGGTCCATGTCGAGGAACATGGTGGCAACCGCCCATGAGCCATTGAGAGCGGCGTAAAAGACAGGCAAATCAGTGCGAGAAGCAGACTCAATAACGTGGGCTCCAGCCTTGAGCATATTCTTTATAAACGCAGGAGAGGCCATGGGAGAGCAAGCTGCGTAATGGAGCGATGTGAATCGGGACTCGATAGGAGTATCCAAGGAAGCATGTCGCCCTACATGCCGCAGAATCTCGAAAAATAGGTCGTGTTGGCCCGTGGCTGCTGCTGTGTGAAGAGCGACGGGTTCAGCATTTCCTTCTACAGCCCCTCGGTCGATGAGAAGTTGAGCCGTGGAGGAATGATGATGACACAGTGCCAAGCTGAGGGCGTCGTGGTTGAGGCTGCCGTGATTCTGGGAAATGCGTCCAAGATCTGTCAAGAAGCCCTGTGGGATTTGTGGGTCCACACACTTGCAGAGGTTCTTGGAGGGCTCGTGCAAAGAAGCTCCATGGTCAAGAAGCCAGTCGACAGCTCCATTCTGTCCATTCATCGCGGCGAAGTGAAGAGGGCTGCCCTTGGCCGGCCCGGTAAAGATGCCAGTCTTTGTTGGAAAGGTGTACTCTGGGCCTAATGGGTGAGGGCCCTCGGCCTTCACGGATGCTCCATGTGTTAGAGCTTTTTCCATCAGGGGGATTAAGCCGTGGTAAGCACCCCATCGCATGGCCCTGTCCGGATTGCCATCTTGTCGGAAGAGGATGGGCTCGTAAGTGGCGCGGATGTGACGAGAAGTCTGTGCAAGGGATAAAAGTGTTGATATGCGGTCTTCACGATCGATCCTGGTGATGTCCAGGAGATGCTGATAGACGGTCAAGTGAAGCTCGTGAGGGAGGTACGAAAAGCAGTCTCGGTCCATTGTGAAAGTGCGTTGGAGTCGAATCATGGGCTGAAATGCTGGTACGAGATGATAACTTTCCGTTGAAGGACACCAAACATGATATACTTTCTCAGGCTTTGTCATACCAAGGGTTTGCCCGGTGTCAAAGAACGGGAGGTTGTGGCCCTGGCGCATCACCTGACGACCCCAGGGCATGTCATTGACCTCGTGGACGATCGTGGGGTACCTGCCAAGGGAGGAATTAGGTAAGTAGGTACTCATGTACCCTTGCCCAGCCCCCACCGGTGTGTCAATACCCCGCCCGCGGCCCCGGATTTTAGCGTCCGATTCGACGTCGAAATATTGGGGAAAAGTGCCCTGGTACCTGTCCGTCCGTTGGAGCGCCAGATCCAACCACGAAGCAGTGAGCACCCAAGTTTCGTGTCATTTTGCGTCTGGCACGCCATTGTCTGGGCAAATTTGACAGGTAGACTGAGATCCCCTAGACACCTGTCATACGAGCCTCTGCCGATCATTGAACAAATCGGCGCCGTCCATGTTGTCCTTGTGATCAGCTCCTCCGTATAACCGCCTACCGCTACTTCTCCAGAGGCTCCATCCTCTGAGCCGCTGCTGGCCGACTCTGTTCCTCGCGAATGCGGGCATCACAGACACCAGGGAATACGCAGTTGCATCCAATCTCATCTCCCCGCCTGATGGTTCTCATGGTGATGGAGTACCTCCCCTGTCGGTGTACCATTTCGCCATTGATGATGTCAGTCTTGCGAGACTTGATGCCATGCGTGTAGCCATAGCGCGCGGGGCCGGTCATGAGCAGGAGCGAACGAGGAGGAAGCACAAGCTCCCACGACGGGTTTTCTGGCGACGGCTCTTCCGATTTACTTTGCACCGTCATCGTCGTCTGGCTGTCGGGAGCAGTCGCAGCGGATTCTGGGTTGGTACCAGATGCACCCTCCGTTTTGCTTTCTGATACTGACGACTGGAGAGATCTTCTAGGCAATCTCATCTTGCGGGCGTCGTTTGCATCCGACAATCTGAACACCATGGGAACAGCACTTCCGTACGACAAGCTATACAGCGCTTCGCCGAACATGGAGTGCGTGTCCACGTGCGGCGGGATGCCGGCGCCAGGAGGGTAGTACTGTGCCGTGAACTGGTCGGGGAGGTAGTCTTGGACGGGCAGACGAGGGAGAAAGTCGGTGATGTACGAAGGCACCGGCGTGAAGCTTGTCTCGGAGGCGCCAAAGGTGGTGTAGTCGAAATGGTAGCCAAAGTGCTGGCTGATGCGTCTCTTGCCGTCCAGGCGAGGGTCGACGGCGTGGAAGGCGGCGATCATGGCGGCCTCCTCATCCTCCGTGATGAAGTCGTGGATGAGCAGCAGCCCAATGTCGTCCCATCTTTGGATCTTGGGATTCTCGGGATCCGTGACAGGAACGGGCGCCGAAGGCATGGTACGTGGTGTCGTGTAATGAGGCACGTATTCCCGCCGCGGTTTAATGAAGCGTCGTCGTTGATGGAGCAGAATTTTGGCGGCGCTCCAAGCCAAACGCCCGCTGAAATTTTTGGCACAACGGTTTAGCGGCAGTGGGCACCTAAACGCGTAGGTTTTTGATTGGATGGCCCGTGCACTTGCGTCAATCGCCAGCAAAGTCAAGGCCATCTTGGGAGATGTCGGTCAAGGTCGCTTGATTGTGAAGGAGATGGGTGAACTACCGAACAGTGTAAGAGTGATAAGGTAGATGTATAGTTCTATGCAATGGTTGAGATGATCTAAAGAAGAAAGATAACAATCGAGCGTGGGCACATGGGCGCCTTGAACCATTATGTCCGGCAACACCAGCGTTGCATCGCGATCATCACGGCTGCAGATTGGCAGGAAAATGTATGAATTGTAGGATCGCGATTTTGTCCAAAGCAGAAAAATAACTACAGACAAATGGAATTGAACAAAGACAACTATTAAGTTTCGGGTTGAAGAGGGGATGTCATTTGGAAAGAAACCATCCATGACATGATAAATTGGGTCAGCATTCGTTGTTCCGAGAAAAAATCAATTGCGCACTTGATCAAAATCCAGCAGTTTCCCCTCTGGACGTGCGTCGCTCATCACAAGCGGCATTTGGATGCAAACCCACTCCACAAATTGCACGGCCATGAAGACGCTCCTTCCAGCTTCAATCAAGTGGACAACAAGGTGCTCGAACCTGTAAACATCGCGGCTTCCAAAAATGGAAGTCTTCAGCTCCCCAAGCGATCCAGTCACAATACCTACCACCTGTATTACCAGGTTCCACGAGGGGCGGAGGGTATCTGAGTGAATGATACAGGCAACGGAAGTGCTGACGAAGGACTTCATCGACCTGTCTACCAAGACTGCGGAACTTCAATAGCACAGCACAGCTGGCACAGCAATGATGGACAACCTGACCTACGAAGTGACGAGATCAGCTAGAGGTACCTAGCAGTGCCAGCAAACTGTCCAGATGGGACGAACCTGAAATGCAGCAACGTGAATAATAGTGACTCCCAACACACAATAGCAACCCAACACTCCAGAATGGCGGAAAAAAAAAACGCACGAGGTTCTTAGGCCAGACATCCGAGTCACTCCCTGGTGAAGTGCGCGCACCTTCCTCCAAAATGCCAGTATAAAATTACCGATCTGGTCATCGTCAAGGCAAGAACTTTCCTCTCAGAACCCACAACCGTCAAACCCCCACAGTCCCTCTGTCGATAACCCAGTCGAGACTCGACCAAACACGCGTCTTCCAAGTCACAAGCAAGACCAACAATCACCGGGAACAAAAAAAAGGAAACAAAACATCAAAACCTCAATGACCAACATGTCCAACGCTCTTACCCAACATGATCCCATCATGCAGTACGTCACTTACTTCTTGCCTAGACCTCTCGTACACTTTCAGATCAATACTGACCATGCCATGCATCACCTATCCAGGTCTTACAAAAAGAGACGTCTAGCCGAGGAAGCGGAGAGACAGAGGGAGAAGAGAAGGCAGGAGCGGGAGAAGCAGAAGAAGGCGAAAGAGCTGGAGAAGGAAGCTGCCAAGACGAACAAGTAATCTCAACTCGTCTTGCTGAGGATGCACCTTCCTAGTTCTACTCCTTCTGTGGCGGTGATGAGCAGAAAGTGAGGGGAACTTGATGATCGATCAAGCAATCATTGATGTTGTTTGCGATGTCTCCATGATGGAATCAATCAGGGAGGGAGGAAGGGGGAAAGTGAGGGATGACAACAAGTCTGGAACTTTACAGCGACGGGAGGTAGAGATACTGAAGGTAGTTGGTTCCAGACCTGGCAACTGAACCCGACGAGGCCAGATGAAGTCCGACAACACAGTTTGCGCGTCAAAGGAACGAAGTCTCGATACCCGTTACATGATATGGTCATGGCAAACGTGATTCATGTGTGATAGGTCAAGTGTCCAAGATGGCCAATCTCTGTGTTTTCTGAACCGATTGCTTGAAGCTCGATGGAGAATATCACAACTATAAGACTTCCTTCCTTCCAACCATGACCAGTGACAAAGCTCCATCATCACCATCAAAGCAAAGTGACAAAATATCCCAACCTCCAAACCTACCCACACTATCGACGCCCATCTTTGACCTACCCACATCTCACAAGTCAACCAACCACCCAACCCACTTCACCCACCAAAATGCCCATCCGGTACGTACCCACACCCCACACCCACTCACCCACCCACCCACAGTCTCCCCCCCCTTTCCACTTCTTTTCCCTTTACTATCAATCCCCAAACCCAAGACTAACCTCCCTTTCTTACACAAAATCCAGCAGACCAGGCTCCCCCAACGCCACGGAAGGCGGCCGCCCAGACGGTCGGAACGAAAGGACGACTGAGGAAGCAGCCAAGAGAGCAAAGGAGGAGAGAGACCAAAAGAATAATAATGGTTTCAAGCTCGAGGCAACTGAGAATAAGGAGAAGGAAGAGAAGAAAGACGAAAAGAAAGAGGAAGGGGATGGTTCCAAGTAGTAGGAGTGTCTCTAAGGATTCAGTGATGGTTCTTTGGTTGCAGTGGATGTTGGTGTGGGGAGAGAAAGGGGGGTGGTGGAGTGATGGGATGTTGTTGGATCTAGACTGATGACGGGTGGTGGAATTGATATGACGATGAGGCAAGGAAGGAAAGGGAGGTAAGGGGTAGAGAATACTAACCTAGTTAGGGCGCGTTGCTTTGTGGAATTGTGACTTTTTAGAGTTGCCTTGCTCAAACTGGTGTTTACCTTGTCTTAGTAAACGAAAGAATACTCTCATCGCTACCTCTACTGATTGTCTTGGAATATGAACCTTCAGTCAGTTACATGGCGATGAGACCAATGAGCCGATTGGTACTTGTATCGTACCCATCTGACATAGCGAAGGAAACATGCCAGATCCATGGGATGAGTAACTCTAATGAAGTGGAAAACGAGGACTTGCGAGCAAACAAGGGAAGGAAAAAAACCCCTTTACTCGACTCGCCTTGGAAATCGATTTAGTGCTTGCTTGGACGTTACTTACCTTGTGTGCTACGAGGCTGGAATCTGAATGGGACTGATTGTGCGTTGCAGGACCACGAGGGGAGTCAAGTATGACGACGTGACAAGCAACTTGAACAGACTGCAGGAAAATGAACCGAAAGGTCTAGAATTTAGGGATTGCTCGAGAATTACTGCTCAAGTATGATGAACAAGAGACAAACAAGCCCCTTGCTTGCGTGACTGACCGATGATGGTGATGCACGCTCCTGGATCCTGACATCCCAACCGGATGAAGCATGGCAAATACCTAAGGTAACTTCGCACACGCCCGCACACAGTTCCGTGAAGCAGAGCAGTTTGCCCCAGGGCAAAAGGTATAAAGATCATGGCCATGCACTAGTTCGTTGCTTCCTTTTTTCACTTCTTTCATCATCCACAAAGCCTCAAACAGAAAAGCAAGAACCACTGAACAAGCTTCACCAAAAGCACACATCTCAAGACCAACAACAACAAAGAATCCAAAGACAAAACAGCAAAAAATGTCTGACAACAAGTACGTCCCGGACTACCTGCCCCCCTTCCATCATCCACTCACTGTTTCTTGCTCTTTGCCTTGTTCGCTCTGTACGTAGACCGCACACTAATGGCTTTGTTTCCCAGCGACGCTGCTAAGAAGGAAGAGGAGAAGAGGAAGAAGAGAGAGGAAACTGCTAAGAAATTGATAGCGGATGAGGAGAAGAGACAGGAGGCGATCAGGAAGGCCTGTGCACATATGCAAGCGAAAATCGACAAGCAGAAGGCGGAGGAGGCTGCTAAGAAGCAGAGCAAGTAGACTTGTTGTGATGCTTGCACGGATCAGCATGGCCAGCCAGCCTTGGATGTTGAGCATGACGGGGGTTTTGATAAAGTCTGGTGATGATTCCGTGAGAATCGGTGGGATATATGACTAAGGATTGAGAAGAAGACCTTCTGGATGAGACAGGAAAGGGAAAAAAGATGTTTGCTAGGTTGAGTTGTAGGTTGGCTCACGCAAGCTAGAAAGTGATCAAGAACCAAATTGTTGCATCGGCGTTCGTTGACTTGCCCGAGGCATCTGTTTGCGGCTTGTGAAGCTAGGTAGCTTCTCGCAATGAACCTTTAGTGTCTCTCTTGTTCTTTGGTAAGCTGCCCTCATTGTATCTGTAAGCCAATCAGCAAAACCGTGCTACATGGCGATGTCGTGGATCGCTCCAGAAATATCGTTGGCGTATGCCCCTCGCCTGCACTTGTTGAAACAAGATGAAGTCAAGACCATGACGCATGCTGCTTCCAGACCTCGGAGGCCAAACATTCTCAAGCAAGACAAACGGCCTTTTGAGGGGAACGTCCAAGGTCCTGATGCTGTCCAACTGAGGGCGGACGTATAAAGATTCTTGTCCTGCTGCTTGTCAGTGTCTTGCTTCTATTACCATCATCAGCAAATTATCCATCACAGTATAACGCATACCTTCTTTTCGAGCCCACACACACTAATCAGAGCCGCAAACATGGTGTACTCCGACAACAGGTACGTCCGCTACTCATCCTTTGAACACGAGCACCCAAAGGAACTAACCTCTGCTCTCCTCAGTGTCGATTCCCAAGCCAAAATGCAAAAGGCTTTGGAAGACGAGCAAAAGAAGGCGAAAGAGGAAGAGGAGAGAAAGAAAAAAGAAGTAGAAGAGGAGGAGAAGAAGAGAATGGAGGAAGAAAGGGCGAGGCAGGCACGGGTCCAAAATACGTATACTTTTACTGTTCTGGTGAAGAAGGCGTGATGTCCCCGCGTGGGGGGTTCGAACGACTCAGACGGGGATCCCGTGATGAGCGGGATTGAGGTGGTATCGTTCGGAGGTGAGCCCAACGAGTAGGTAGGGTTGCAGTCAAATGCAAGTGGAAGGTCGGCTAGGGCTGAGCTGACTGCTTGCTGAGTGAGCTTGGCGATGGGACATGGGTCGTTTGACGGAACGGCAGAGATAGGCTCGTAGAAAGGGGAATGATGCCGAGAGGGAACGGAACTATTGATGATGGAGAGTGATTCTGTCCAGGTTGTAAGCACTGTGCAGTGGCGTGTTCTGGTTCGCTACCATCCAAGATGTGAGATGGTCCTGCTATTAATTTCATGGCTACTATTAATTCGACAAAAAAATTCTCGAACCCTCCTGCATTCGTGATTTCCTGCATCGCATCACGCAACCTGGAGCGAGCGTGGAAGCTGCGACGGGCGCTGCTTCCCTCGACACAAGGCAAGCTTGCCCTTTGCCGGCAGCCTCCAGTCCCATAGGGATCGGGTATCTTGTTATGCCATTTATCGAGTTCCTCATCATTTTGATAAATTTGAAGAAGCCGAAAATAAAGACCTGGTTAATGTCAGCTGTCGAGTTATTGTGTTCGACGACGAAGGCAGTCCCTGCAGGAAGTGGAATGCAAGCCGTCCCGCGCCCTTGGGACAACCACCTAGAGGTACCTACGCTTTCCTCAAGCGCCATCATCCGTCAGAACACGGCTCAAAAGTGCTGGGAGTTCGCTTGCACGACGTTGCGCAAAATTCGATCCCCGCCTGAAGTGGCACACTTCATTCGTATTCTTTTTAGGAAAACCCATTGCCTGTGTTGCCCACACCGAGTTGTGCCGAAAGACTGCAGTGAAATCCGATGTCTTCGAATGATACATACATAGTAGATACAGTCTTGACATTGGGCAGGCAGAGCGCTGTTAGGTAGGAGTTGCAGGCTTGGTACGGATCCCCACCATGGCTGTTACGGTACTAACAAGCCGATGCAGCTGTGAGTAAGCAACCAAGGACACTCGCTCAATTGCTCCATGTTGGAACTAGGCGAGCAGTTCAAAATGGTGGGTAGATTGATTTCAGGTTGATGATTAGCAAATAGCATCTTTCAATCATTATACACAATGTTTTGTCTTGCTCCAACAAACTGCGGTTGGCGGTTGGCGGTTAGGTCCGTACCAGCTTCACGGCAGCCGAATTACCACCAAGGGGAAGTACCGACGGCAACCTGGAAATGACCAACAAAAGTTACCTACATTAGGTACCTACCTCTACTTCTCTTTTCCTCCTGTAAGATGAAATGGCGTTACACTATTGGTGTAAAATTACTTACATAGCCCCATAAGCCACAGCGACTACCTCCACTGGAACTTGGGTTCCTCCACGGTTGTGACAGGGCATACAGATGCCTGGACGTGGGGGCCGCCGCCGCCGCCGCCGCCCTCGGACAGCCCGACGTCATGGCCATTACCACGGATTGAAACCAATATGCCAAGCCATCACCAACAACCCAAAAACCATCACCAACATGGAAGTTGCAGATTGATTGAAAGTATGCTTCAACAACCTTCAAGACCATGCCTCTCCGAATCCGATCACTTTAGGGCATTGCCGGAGTCAATTGACCTATACAATGGCAACCGCGAACTTCGAAGCGCAAGAACAAGATTTCCACATCCCTCCGAGACCCTGACAGGAGGAGGGTCCGAGGCCGGTGTGTGTGTGTGTCTCACAGCACCGATGTAACTCTGCAGCCCTACGACAACGACCTTCCAGAACGAGACACAGTGCCACCATTCTCCGTGGGGGGAACGAAGCCTAACCTCCACATACGCAGAGTCCTAGACCAGAACAGCCTTCTTTGCATCTTTCTCCCGCTGGGATCCTTCCCAAGTAGGCAACTGTGGACATGGCTTACGGGCGGCGTACCGTTCCATCAGTTGATTGGGACCAGGGAGTCCTAAGACTACCTAGCATCGCGCGCACCGGCGTTGGCGTGGCTTTCCCTACTACGAGAAAACCAGGAGTGGAGAGTGGCCCCCAGTGTGCCTCCTCCCGACATTTTGGAACTGAGGCTCCAGAAAAGCCTTGACGAACGACAACAACTCGCGCCGCTCGGTTGAGACCGAGGTGGGGCCGCGATACTGGTAAGCCTAGGAGGCGTAGCCCCTCGATAAACTTCACCGTGCCGCGCTAACTTTATTTTGCCACAGTCATGGGCACGGTGAGCCCCCATTCTGCGCGTCAATGAGGGCCCTAGTGCCAAATTTTTCCCCATTGGTGATGACCTCAGCACCGGGCCTCTCCATTGGTGGTCATCCCGACGGCACGGTGGTTTGGCAAGCGAATTGGTCGAGACTCGAATCGTGCGTGAGAGATGTACGTTCCGGATGGACTTCCAACTACATACCGTCGGCCTTAGCGAGAAACAATGGACCCCAAGATTCAGGGTGTCAACATCTGGGAGAGGGATGTGATGTAATACACGCTCGGTGTGTACATCACAGTGACAGTGCCCTCAGGCAGCGATTTGGGGGCTCTTCCCCATCAATCATCAGTCATGCTGCCTGGTTCTTACTGAGCGCAACTGCGAGGAGGACTGAGGCTTGGACAATGGTGGAGATCACACCGAGGGCACGTCTGGGATGGTGATAGGAGATGGACGAAGAGATATAAGAGTCGATGCTGCTGGTCTTTGGAAGAGGTTCTCGATATCTTCAGCAGACATTTCAAGCTACACAAAGACAACAGCAACAGGAACAACAAGTCAACACCTACCTCAGTCTTTAAGCCCTCCGTCTCCCTTCACGACCAACAACAATATCAGCAAACACTCATCACAATGAAGAACATCATCCTCCTCACCGTCTCCCTTCTCGCGGCCTCCACCGCCGCACTACCTACTCCTCCCTCTTCCACCTCCAACTCTCTTTCTGCCAGCGACCCCGACTGCGGCCGAAGCGGCTACAACTGCGGAGACCCAGAGCCTTCTGACACTGCTGTCTTCATCACCGGCAGCGGCCGGAGCGGATACAACAAGGCCCGAGACCAACAGGCCGATATCGACAGTGGTCGGAGCGGCTATAACAAGCGCACTCCTTCAGGACGGAGCGGATACAATGACATCGGCGAAGAGGATGGCACCCACAAGGCCCGCCGCGATCAACAGGCCGATCCCGACAGTGGCCGGAGCGGATACAACAAACGTATTCCTTCAGGCCGGAGTGGCTACAACGGCGAAGAGAACGGCACCGTTTCCGTCACCAGCGGAAGAAGCGGGTACAACAAGCGCACTCCCAGTGGACGCAGCGGATACAACGATGTCGGCGAAGATGATGGCGCTGTTTCTGCCACCAGCGGACGTAGCGGCTACAACAAGACCCGTGACCAACAGGCTGATGCCGACAGTGGTCGCAGTGGCTACAACAAGCGCACTCCAGGCTCTGGAAGGAGCGGGTATAACGAGGTGGAGGATGGTGTTGAGGGCAACTAATTACCTTGTTGAGTGGACGGACGTTACA
The DNA here is from genome assembly GCF_000182925.2 of Neurospora crassa OR74A. Classification (NCBI taxonomy): domain Eukaryota; kingdom Fungi; phylum Ascomycota; class Sordariomycetes; order Sordariales; family Sordariaceae; genus Neurospora; species Neurospora crassa. The sequence continues at coordinate 6,058,906 of NC_026505.1, forward strand.
GGCGGCTTTTTGTCTTTTGGGTATTGGATTTTGAGGAGTTCAGTGACTGGTGTTAGAGTGTTTGTCTGATGGTTCAAGGCTGGTATCAAGGAGTTTGTATGGTGGTGGTTGTGTGCTTCTTGGATAGTGGTCTTTTTGGGGGGTAGAACCTTAGAGACGCCAGGCGGGGGCTGTACATATGTGAGATGTGGGGTTTGGCGGGTTGGCGATTGGTGTGGTTTGGTGTTGTGTTTTCCTTCTGCTACTTACCTACTTGTACTAAATCCTCTTAGAAATCTGTACATGTCACCTCACTACTTTGATTTGTTTGAAGCAACCGTGAACGTATCATATGGACGGCAATAGTCCAAACTGTGATCTATCTTCCTACCTAGGTACTGTTGTGAGGCGCCTTTCGCCCATCGTGCGATGTCGGGGCTATAGCGGCTTCAGGGGCTTCAGCCGGCGCTTTCTACCTGGAGAACCATGCTCGTCCCCACCATCCAGTGGTCTCTCGTCGTGTTAGTGTTAACAAACACTAAGGACACTCAGCAAAATCTGGTCATTGTCTTAATACTCGCTGTGCCAAAATTGTGTTCAGTACCAGTACATGTTTCCTCTGCCAGCCCCGCGTTGTGCACTTGGATGCTCTTGCCTTGGAAGTTTCTTTTTGAGTCTTTCATGTGCATTGCCCTTATCGCCAATTTCTTACCTGCGGAGCCCACTTTGGGCAAAGGAAACCACGACTGCCCTGGCACCTAGTGGCAGGCTCAACTGGCAGAGTGGGGGCGAGGGGCGTTGAAGTGCCCGATGGAAACCTCCCCCGCGCCTCCAATTTCTCCACACAACACCAATACAACAATCAACGTCCCACGTATCACAAAGTCATGAAAATGCCATCTATCTTTTTCTCTTTTTTTGTTTCTCTTTCGAATTCTCACTTGGTGGCCTCTCCCTTTTAAATCTGATGCACCATCCATGTTCCACAGTGTGTCCTACCTGACGGCCCGGCGGTACCTGCATGCGGCACCAGCTCGCTCGAAAACCGGGCAGAGAAAGTTCGGACTCTCGCAGCCCCGCCGGAGTGAGGCGAGACGATGATGTGACATCTATATTCTTCTACCGATTGTTAGCCGCCCTTCAATTGTTCACGGGTGTTTAGCCCTCAGCCCTGTTTGTATGTTCATTGGCGCAAAGGGAGTTGAATGTAGCAGGTAGTTGGTGCTTGTATGTAGCCACCTTGGTACTATGCCCGAGTTTTTTATATGAGTCATTGCTAACGGGGTCATAGGTGTTACAGACTGCAAGAACATATGGTTGAGCTACCACCGATAGGCTGGTGCTGAGAAGAAGACTGGACATGTTCCTACGAAGAGATCCGAGCCCCTAGCCCCGGAGTCGAAGCCGGCTCCCCACCGGACAAGACAAAAAAACAAAGTCACAGTTTTTCGGTGTGGCTGAGCATTCCCCTTACCTGTCGAGTTCGGTTTTGAGCGACATGATAACATTATTCCTGCAGTTTTCCAGGTCGAGTACTTCCCTTGTAGAGGTACCTACCCTCTGGCCTCGCAGAGAACATCGCGGGTGAACAAGTGTCATATTGGCCACTATCGTAATGGTCTCAAGAGGGAGACTACATCAAGTCTGCACTATGATGTTGTTCTCCGTCCCGATGGCGTCAGCTTGTGCATGTCTCAAAGGCCTCACTTTCACACAAAATGCCTCAAAGTCACAGTCAATTTACATTCATTGACACATTACCAGCATTATACTTGAAGCTATTTTTCTATTTGCCCATTACTAGCTCTAGGTACCTATACGCACCAGCTTGTGAAGTCTTCTCTATGTCTTGAGGCCTTCGTACTGTCGACACGTATCTAGGTAAGCTCTTCGGCGGGAGGCTGCCTTCTAGTTGCATTCATCTTTCATGTCCTTCCATTTTCTCAATCAAACGTCCCTTGCGTGTCAGTTACATTCTCCCTATTTTGTATTATTCGTACAGCATGAGCAAATTTTCCGTCTCCGAATCCTCTCTTTCATGAAGAAGTAGGCATCCGACCTTCAACCTGGCACTTAACGACCCTCCACTTGAGGTCAGTCCTCTCCGCCCGAGTCGCTGGCGGATTAACAACCATCAATTCGACTCTCTTGAGACTAGCAGGAAGCTTGGTGCGGGCCGCCTCAACGAGCTTGCCATCGTCGCCTAATGGCACGATGAAATCGGTACCTCCGAGAGCCATCAAGGGCACCTTGAGGTATCTCAGCTTACCCATCTCCGGCAAGCAATCAAGCATTCCCAAGAAGCCAAACCGGGCCTTCATACCATAGGCAGAAGGACGGTGCCAGCCCATCACAAGAACTTCTAGAGTTTTCTTGTATGCACGCAGGATGTCGTTCCAGTTGAGGGGTTCGACTGTTGCAGAATTGCCGTTGGCTTCGGCGGTGGCCCTGTTGTCCGAATATTGAATCATCTTGTCGAAGTCGTCGATAAGCTTGAGCTCGCGCAACTTCGTGTTTGTTCTCAACCAATCGAAAAAGACTTCGATGGTAAACAAATCGTACGGTAGTTCAGACTCAACCCTGTTTCCTACCAGGGTGAGCCGCTCGATCGAGGGCGGGCAGCCGGTTGGGTAGCCTGGCACGTGGTTCTTGAGGTTGGTCAGGGAGTAAAGAGCCCCAAAGTCGAGAGTTAGGGACTTGAGTTGTAACGGACAATTGGTTAGAAGGCTGGAGTACATGAGGGTGTTTGGGGCAATTTGGTCGGCGGCCTGTGGTTCTCCAGCATGGCGTCTTGGCTCACCAAAGCAGAAACGAGTAGCTACGAGGCGGGGACAGAGTTGCACGGCCGCCGGGAGAACTTGATCCTCTATGGTGTGAAAGTTCACACCGGTTTCGCCGACGATCTGGATCATCAAATTGCCCCATTCTGAAGGATCACTTCCGGTGAGAGTGTCGATGGCGCTTATGAGCGTTTGGCGAAGAAAGCTGTGCTCGGGAAGAGCACCGGCTATGGGAGTCGAGAGAACAGGGTAGAGATTGCGCATGAAGCTTGCCATTACAAGGGGCTGGGGCCGGACGAATCTGATGGGTAGTGGGCGCATATGATCTGTAATGCGAGCTACGAAGTAGCGGACGTAGTGCCTGTTTTGGGATACAGGATGAGGCTTCGTGTGAAGCGCATGAGATCATCAGTGGTCTTGACGACGGCGACTCGGAACAGGGCGCGCTGAGCCGGGTAGGCTAAGCTCGTGGAAGTAAGCGCCAGTGAGCGAAGGTCCTGGTAGTGTGGTTCCCATGCATTTGAGGCCGCTGAATCGACGATGTTTTCGGTGAATTGATCAGGTTGCTCGGTTGGGGAGAGGATGGCAATGTCGCCGCAGAACTCGGCTATTCTCTCAAGCACCCCCTGCGGGAGTTGCTCAAGTGATGACCATCCCTTCTGGGATGGTAGTTGTTGGTTGGGCGTCATTGGAGAAGGCGACTTTGATTGGATCTCTGTGCGATGTTGGATCGTGGTCTCCCTGGATGCCGTTCCGCGTGAATTGTTCGAGGCAAGTTCTGAAAGAACGGCTGCCAGTTAGCTCGGACAATGTCCAAGGTAGACTTTCGAACGTTGAAGACAAAGAAGGAGCAATTCAAAATTTAGGTACCTCTATATACGAGGTACGAATTAGGTCCAGATTGAGACTGCGACTGGATGGTCGATCTTCGTGTCGGCCAGAGATATCGGACTTTTTAACTCTTATTCTTTTCTTCGATATAATTTCTAAAATTATCCCATAAATGCGCGTTGTAGGGAGTTGCGTGGTTGATTGCCTTCCTTGGTGCAGATGAAGGTGAGGTGGTGTTTTGTTAACAGAAGGAAATTGGCGAAGACGGCCCTCAGGGGTATTAAATAGTATCGGATCCATTGTCTCGGCCAGTAAGGTGATCCTATCAACCTTAAGTGCTAGTGAAGTGGAATGGACTGCACACGATGTGCCCGGATGTGAATAGCCTCAAACCTTAACTCCGGCTGGCCCGTGGAGCCGGCTAGTAGCGGTTTTAGGTTCAACCATATAAGTTACTACACGCATTTACTCATAATCAAAGGTTCCGGATTGTCTAATGCGAGCCTGTAGTCGGCGGTGGAAGGAAAGTAATAGTCTATAAGACTTTGATTGGTGGATTGTTATTCTGAACTGGTGAGAATTCAACTACTAAGGATCTAACTTTATAACTCATATTCTTTCTGAAAAGGACTAAAAGGTAAGATTCCAGAGAACTACGACGATTGGGGATGTTGGTAATACGCAGGATGTAAAAGTCTAGATATTAGAGGGTGCAATAGGTCGCATGGATTCTGATGTGTAGTATTTAACCGTAGGTTACGGTAGTAAACCGTCAGTTATCCTAAACAACCAACCAACACCTTTACCTACGACTATAAACCAAGTGCAGCAGCCTAGAACGAAGATCGCAATATAAATATGTATGATACTTAGTCTATTATATCTCTTGGGCACGGGCCACAAGCCCGACGCGTCAGGTTTGTGGCCCGTGCACCTAAGTACAGATACTAACGAAGCTAGAGGTGAAGGGGTCTTACAAACATTCTTACATCTCTACTACCGGCAACTCTATTTCTCCCTTTGCGGAATATAATATAATACCCTATTTAGATAAACTACTTTCGCAGGTTACACCCAAGCTATCTATTTATTATTTCAAACTTTCGGTAAATCTTACTCGATAAATGCTCTGCCTGCATCGTCCTCAAATATTACCGACCTCTGTGCCTACAAGGCCAGGTACTACAACCGGAGTTCGATAACCCTCCACGTCACCGACGTTATTCCTCCGGTGCTGCCGCGCCGCAAAGGATTCATAACTATGACATTGATCTTCCTCCACTGAAGAGGAAGTCCAGTCCGCATGAACCGGGTAACCTCCCAATCCTCTACATGCGGAGGGAGACTATACTCTCTACCGCTTAGAGCATTGAGAGGCACTTGGATTTTATAAAGCTTCGTTATATCGACCAGACAGTCGAGCGTTTTAGAACGCCCAAAGCGCGCCTAGGGGACGGTGGTAAAATAGTAGTACCAATCTAATACTAAGACTTTCGGTATTTTCGTGGATGTTATTCCTTATGCATTGTTGTAAGTAAGTGCTAAAGAGGCAAGGACTAGGTACACAGTTAGTTCCGGTGAGGTAGTGCTAAGGTAGACTGTCGAATATGGATAATAAAGATAAAGTGACGAATAATATATATACCTCTTAAAACGATTTTAGGCTCTGATTGACATAGAGACTATCACTCGACGGTTGATGATTGTTGTCTCCCTATTACCGGCAACTCATTTTGCCAAAAGTTTAGGGGAAAGATAATTAATTGCTTGAATTTACAAGAGCCGAAGAGACGGGCGTTAGCCCATCCCTTGATACTAGTAGTTTAGACATATGTTTAGGGCGAATTGCAGTGGTCAGCTCGGGGCACTGGTTACCCGCAGTGACCAGATTCCTCGTATAACCACCTACATACATACAACATCCAACACATTTCTCCCCTCGCGGGACAGTATAAAATACCCTGTCCAAGTAACTTCTCCATCCTTCACCATTCAGAGCCAAGCTACCAGCCAATTGTCCGGGGCTCTCGGTGGATGCTACTCGATGAACCTCTACCCACACCGTCTCGATATAGCCTTAAGTCCTGTGCCGTTAATAGCTGGGACTACTTTGAAACTCGACAACCCTCCAAGTCAGAGGCGTTCTCTCCCCGTCGCTGTCAGGTTCAGTTGGGTCTATGACCATCACCTCCAATTTCTGCCACTGAGGGGGCAGTTCAGCTCGTATGGACCATGTAACTTCCGAATCCTCTGCGCCCAGAGGGAGACCGAATTCAGCACTTCCAAGAGCATGGAGCGGCGCTCCAAGATAGCGTAGCTTCTCCATTTTCGCGAGACAATCCAACATGCCAGAGTGTCCATACCGCGCCTGCGAGATGGCTCTCCATGGACCGTACGGATCCATGACCAACACTTCGAGGGTGTTGCGGTACTTGAGGAGGAGGGAGTTCCAGTTCTCCCGCGGGGGTTGAAAGGGTCGAAACCGTTTGTAACTTACCAGCTTATCGAATCCATGAAGCATACGCAGTTGACGCAGCTTATTGTTCGTGCTGAGAAATCTGGCGAAGATGGTAAGATCAAACAGATGATAAGACAGTACCGAATCCAGTGTTTTGTTGCCCACGAGTGTAAGCCGCTCCACGGAAGGGGGCAATCCGATCTGGTAACCGGAGACATAGCGCCTTATATTTGTGAGTGAAAGAAGGGCGCCGAAGTCGAGTGTTAGAGACTTGAGCTGTAGGTTGTGGTGGTTGTCGAGGAGTGTTGCGTAGATGGGAGGATTCTCGACCGGTTGGGTTGCCGGCGCCGGTCGTTCCGTATGACGTTGTGGCAAGCCGAAGCAGACGCGACTCGCTGTTAACTTTGGACACAGCTGGATAGTGGTCGTGAGGAGCTGGTCCTCAAGGATGTGCAAATTGACAACCGTAGAGTCAATAATGGGAAGCGTGATTCTGAGTCTGTCTTGTCTCAGAAGAGCCTGGAAAGTTTCCTGCAAAAGCGGAACTGTCCGGTGGAAAAAACTATTCTGAGGGAGGCCCTGGACAGCAGTGGTGGGCAAGATGGGATATAGATAATACAGGAACTCACCCAGCACCAGAGGGTGAGGAGCGATAAACCGATGAGGCAAAGGACGCGGATGGTCGTCGAGCATGGCCACAAAACAGCGGACGTAGCGTCGGTTGCTTGGATAAAGCAGTAAGCTGTGCAGAAGGCGCACTAGGTGGCCGGTGGTCTTGACTATGGCAACCTTGAAGAGGGCGCGCTGTGCCGGGTTGGTGAAAGTCTTGGACGTAAGTGCCAGTGCTTGGAGATCCCTGTACGCTGGCTGCCAGGTGTTTGACGTCGCCGAGTCTAGGTATGGATGAATGACATCGTGAAGGAACGTGTCTCTCTGTTCGTTTGGTGAGATGCTAGCGACGTCGCCGCAGAACTCGGCAATCGTCTCGAGCACTTCCTGGGGAAGTGCTTCCAGGGTTCGTTGTTGACATGGAGTGTTTGACTCCATTGCCGGCGGTAAATTGGGGTTTCGATTTATGGAGTATTGGCTCTTATATTCAGCTAGTGCGAAGAAAAATGATCAGCTCCGAAACAGGAATCACCGAGAAGCAAGGAGAAACCTACCTGGTCGACTGTTGGGCGGATTTCGATGGCTCAAGGGCTGATGGTCGGTCGGTGGGGCGAGTTTGTGAAATCTGAAGAATGCAATTCTGTTCACTCGTACAGGTCTGCACAATGACGCACGAGATATGGTCCAGGGTTAATGCAAATTCGTCGCAGGATTGAGGAAAGTAGTCGACAGTCGTCGGTTTGTCCAGTGAAAAAGGGTGACTGTCTGCGACAGTTGTCGCCGTGTCACAAACTGTTTCCCGCTCGATTTGTGAGTAGAAGGCGCGTCGTTGGAGGGAGTTCTGTGGTTGATGTTGCACTCCCTAGAAGAAATCCAAGGTGGGCGGATGGAGGTATTGAGAGGAAAAAGTTGGCAGGAGGGGCAGCCAGCGGCCGGACAATCAAATAAAAACCCGTCGCCAATGCAGTGAAGTGCACCAGACCCGAACCTTTTCGGTCGGTGAAGGGGGTTCGGCCGGGGAAGGTGCGGGAGCAAGTTACTGTGAAGTGTCCGGCACGGTCCCACTCCCGGCCGGCTCTTGCCGCCGTACACGTCTAGTTCGCGGCCGGCAACTATCCATCTCAGGTTCAATTATTCACGGAAAGGAACGGAGGACCGTCGGGCAGTGTCGCCCGGGCGTCCACAGCGACCTGTTTAACACTGCCGTTGCCAAGAATCATGGTTGTCATAGTCGAAAGAAGTAGCTACTTCTACTGCTGGTAGCAACATGTCTTACAGAAAGCCGGCAAGGCCTGTGGTTGAGCCCGAGGTCAATCGAGGCAATGCCTGAATCATGGCTACGGCGGGGTTTGTTACGGGTGAACAGCAAAAAGATGACCATCGAGGGAGAAAACAAAGCCAGATTCGAATCCCCCGAGGCATGTTCTTGGGGCATGAGAATAGCGGTGGACTTGAAGACGGCGACTGAATAGGTACGCGACAAAAGGTGTAGTAAATACTATAGTTAATAGAAGAGTGAAGGAGGGGGGGAGAGACAAGGGTTGCAGGGAGCAGGACAACATCTGTTGATATATGTAGGAGGGGGCAGCAATGTTTGCACCGTATCTACTTGGTATGAAGAAATCCAAGATACAGGAATCACCTCAACATGTTGACGCAAGTGGTGCAAACTTGGAGTGTTTATTTGCTTTCATAGTTGTCCTGATCTGTGCCTTCAACCAGCGCATGCTACTTCTACCGGGGTATAGCTCCGCAGTTTTCACCCTCTTGGCTGTCTTTCCATTCTGAGGCAAGTGTTGTTGAAGCCATCACCAGTTCTTGGCTTCTCTTAGCATTAGTGGATACGATCCACACCTGGCTACCCTGTATATAAGTCGGATTTCATCCTCCTTTCCTCATCTTTCTTCTCTTTCTCAATCAATCAAGACTTTCACCACTATAATATCGTTCCCCGTAATCACTCCCTTTCGTATAGTTCAACAGGTTATAAGCCCGGATACGCTATACGATCCGCTACTATAGCTAAGCCAACAGCCCTCGCCTACCCTTCTCTCACACCCATCATCATCACGTTTCTTTATAAAAGAACATTATTAATTATATTCCAAAAGGGTTACACTTATTACCAAGTGCAAATACTATTACTATTACAACTATATAGCCTATACTTATACAGACCAGCGTACGGACCACCAAGCGCCCTATACGCAAGTACAAACTCTAGGAATTCTAAAATACTATAAGATTCTAATTTCCTAACCGTTCGAATCTATTATAAAATTATATCCACTATTTTTAATTACAATATTATTAAAATCGTTCGATATCTAACATATTACGAGATTCTATTTACCCTTATATTATTAAGAAATATATTTTTTAATAAAAGATTACTCTCACCGCTCTAACTACTCTACTAGCACTCTATATACCCGCTATCGCCGCTACCCCTCTAGCTATAGCATTTACTATTCTTCGCGTCGCGAACCTCACAAATCGCTTATATAGGCCAGAAATCCACCTCCAAACATTTAGTACAATACGGCTACCCTATATAAGTATTTTAATAAAAACTTTATAAAGTATATTAGTATAATCTACGGCCGCGTCCAATAAAACCGCCCTCTACTCATTACTATTTTAATTACTACAATTTCCCTAATTTCTCAAAAGAAATCTCTACCGTACCCTAAATCTTCTACAATTCTTTCTAAAACTCTATTTTTACTACAATATTACTACTATCTTCTATTACTACTCTTTCCAGCCTTACTAAAAGCCTAGTACTACTCTTACCCCCTAATTCTACTAAATTTTAAGGATTTACTACCGCGATACCTCCTTCCGCTCCTACTCCCCCACTACTATTATCGCATTTTAGTACCCAAATAAACCAAACTATAAAATTATAACTATACTTAATAAAAATCTTAACGAAATTTTCGCTGTCCCAATTCTTATCGGAGGTGGAAATAACTATACCTTTTAACGCTACGCCCTTATTACTTATATTATAGCGTAGTCCAAATTTAATATTATTTCCGACCCCGATCCCCCTATTTACCGTCCTAGCATCCCTAAATAGAAATATTAAAATAAAATTAAGGATTAGTACGTAGAGTAGCGTTAGTAGCTTAACTTTTTTATTAGTAAATTCGCCTTAACTATTTATAATAAATTTAAAGTATTCGACCCGAAAACGGTTATAGAAGCCTTTTAATAGGCGTTTAATTATTACTACCCGTAGGATTCTAAAAGTTTTACTAAAATAATAATTCGTTTCTACGCTACTATTTTTAATAATTGTAATAGTATTACTAATTTTATAAACTACCTACAAATAATTTAATATAAACTCGCCGAAATGGATTCTAATTACTACTACCTACCCGACGCCTTTATTATCAACTATTTTATTAAAAACCTAAGCCCCGAATATAGTACTTTCATTTCTAAATTCAATTAAAAGTATATTATTCTACTAAAGTAAAACGATTTTAAAAAAATCACTTAGGCACCTATTACGCTGGATAAGGCTAAAAGGGCTGCGGAAATCGAAGAGTCCTTAATTAAATAGAGAGTTAAATAAAAGGATAGTATTAATAAGTTAGTAATTAATACTCCGGCTCTAAAGGCTCTATTTATTAAATATATTACTAAGGCTATTAAATCTATCGGTACTAATAATAATAAATAATTACGCAGTAATAATAAGGCCCCTTCCTAATCCCTTTATTCGGTATATAAAATACTAAACTATAGCGATAAACGTTACGGCATTTAATATTCCGAATATTATAAGAATATAAACTAGGATTTAGCGATTAAAAATAGCGACCGACCCTCTACTATAATTATAGTACTATTCGCTACTATATTTAATAATAAGGAATTTGAAGCTAAATTCGAAGACCTTCGTCCCAATAAACGCCCCCGCTCCGATTAGGAAGTTAGTAACTTATAATCTATTACTAACCTTTTAAAATTTGTAGGCCTTACGGTACTTAATCTTAATACCGACCCGCTACTTATTTCACCCACCCTACTAGGATTATTATTAGTAGTACTATTATTAACTCTCGCTACCTTAGGTCCCCTATCCGAATAATTTAATTTTATTAATACTCTCAATATTAATACCCTATTCTCCATTATAGTTCTGCTATTCAAATTTAAATTCGTAGTATATATTACCGCCCTATCCACTTTAAAATTTCGTTGCGAGTTTCTAAACAATCTCAAATACATTATCATTATTAATTTAAGTGCTACTAATTATTTATTTTATAATAAGGCCGGTTTTAGAAGCCTTCGTCCTTATACCGGCCCTCCTATAATAGGAATAAGTAATATAGAAATTACCCTAAAAGCGACCGGTATATATATACTATACACTTCTACTTACAAAGGCGATTCGTTTTATATATTATTAGAAGGAGCTTATTTTTTGCCCTATATAGCCTATAACCTCCTTTCCGTATTACAATTCGACTATAAGGGCTTTATTATAATATTCGGAAACAATATAGTAGTAGGAATCTACAATTAAAAAATCCACTTTAGAAACTTTAATACAAATAAAATATATTTAATTTATTAATTAACTAATAATTTAATACTTCGCCTCGCTTTTACTATTTATATTATCGAATATAAGAAATTTAAAATTTAGTATAACTAGTTTATTTACTTAAATAAAAAGAATATTATTTCCCTTTAAATAATATTTACCGGTATTTACCCCGTCCCTAATACTTACTTCTATAATAAGTACGTACTAGGCCGTTTAAAATAAATTCCCTATAAGGGTTTAGTACGTAAAGGGAATCGGCCCTTTAAATATATTCATACGGATATTTACGGCCTATTCCGCTTCGAGGGTCTATAGGAATAATAATATTAGATTATTATTATAAACGATTTTATATAATATATTTAAATCTATACTATTAAAATTAGAAATGAGTTTCTTCGTATAGTAGAGTATTAATATAATAAATTTAATAGGTTTAAATATTCGGTTCGCTATATTCACTTAGACTAGGCCGAAGAGAATTCTAGTAAACGCTTTCAATTGTAGTATACGAACCGCTTTATTACTTTAATATATTTAACGGTTAATTAATATAAATAAAACGGAATATTAGAACGTTTTATTAGGAACGTAGGCGAAAGGCAGGCTGAGGTGACTACAGTCGTGGCCATACGTAGGGGACGGCAAATTAGGGGTCAATCTAAAAATATATTAATAGCTACCGACTATAATAAACTACGCTTCGTTAAACCTCTTTTATACTTATACAAACTCTATTTATCTACTAACGAATATTATAGAGCCTTATACTAATTTAACGCCTCGGCGCAATACCGGATTATCCTTCCTGTAAGCCCAACCTAATATAAGTATTATTATTAATAATCCTATATATCGGTTAACGAAGGGGAGTAGTAACCGTTAAGGTGCTTCTATATATAAATTTTTAGCCTCTTAATATAACCCCCCCCCTTATAAATTCTATTTTTAAAACCTTTATAATTTATAATAAATCCTAGTTAAATAGCGGAGGGCGTTAGTATTATACTATTATAATATTATCGGACTATATTACCGGCGAAGGTACGATATCCTTGCCCTTTAATTCCGGCGAATTATTATTCGTAATAATTATCGACGTTATATTCCGGATATTATAGCTGCTTCGCCGCTAGCGAGCTGCCCGTTAGAATATTAATATTGTAATATCCTTTCTCCTAAGCTCCAAATACGGATATAAAACCGCCCGCCCGAATATCGGTATTATAATATCTATTCTTACGAATTCCAAATACAGCGACGAAACCATCTACTAAAATATTAGTATTACGATATCTATTTTTACGAATTCCAAATACGGCGAGCCGCCCGCTAGAATATTAATATTATAATATCTATTCTTATAAATTCCGAATGCGGATACAAAGCCGCCCGCTAGAATATCGGTATTATAATATTTATTTTTACAAATTCTAAATATAGCGAGTTGCCCGTTAGAATATCGGTATTATAATATTTATTCTCTTAAATTCTAGCGCGGATACGAAACTAATATTAAATCCAACTATTTAGCGTACCGCCCGCTAGAATATTGGTATTATAATATTTATTCTTATAAATTCTAATACGAATATAAAACCGGTATTAAATTTAAAAAATTAATTAGGTTCCCGACTATTACTAAAACTATCGTCCCGTAGGCGTATAAGGTAGTAAATATTATTTTGCCTAATAAAGAGTATTATACTAAATTTAAAAGTATTAATAAATACCTTAGAATATTAATATAATTATATTCTATAGTTCCTCTTATTAAATATTCTCTATTATTTATACTCGTAGTACAGCCTAATACTCTCGTAGGATACCCTCCATTATTTACACCTATTATATAATACCTACGTAATTAAATTCGAAGCTCCTCTTATAAACTATTCTCTATTTAATTATTTATATTTATTACAATTTACTATAATATTTAAATATAATCCCCCTCCCTATAAATTCCATCCTCGGGACCTTCATTTCCTTCCTTCGCTTCCTATAATTCTATATATTACTTCTTCTATAAATTTCCTTTATTTATATTATTCCTTCCTAATCGCCTCTCTATTACCTTCGCTTTATTTTTTATATTACTCTCTTTATTTTAATAGTATAATTCTTAACCGCTACCCCCACTCTCCCTACTACTATCCGAATTATATACTTTCCTATTTTCCGCCTTTCTCTCCTACCTTTTTATAACCGCCGCTATTATTTATTCGTCCTATCCTTCCCCTTCTAACTATCGCCTTCGTCTTATCCTTCCATTTACCCCCTTTTACTACCTATATAATTACTTAATACTCTTTTTACCCTATATTATTTTATATTTACCTACTTAAAATTATACTTATTTACCTTAATTTATATTCGTATAAAAACCTCCTCCTTCGTTTATATAACGCCCCTTCCGCTTACCTTCTTCGCCTTTCTTCTTCTTCTTCCTCCTATCCTTACTTTTACTATTATATCTACCCCCCCCTCGCCTATACCGGCCCTCCCTCCAAATATACGCTTCATTATTATATATTTATATATTAATCTCCGCTTCTTTAATACGCCTAATTAATATATTTATTTCCCCTCTCTATTTTCCTTTTTCTACCCTATTTTTATCCTCCCCTTGCCTTATACCTATTACTAACCTTTACCCAACTATTCTCTTTCCTATATTCTAATAATATTTATCCTTTTACTTACTTAGGATATAGTATTACTCTAATCTAAGCGTTCGCAAACGTTTTAGCCCTAAACCTACGCGAAGCTCTTAAATTAATTGGCTAGAATACCTATTAGATTAAAGGTACGTTTTTTTTTTTTTTTTTTTTTTTTTTTTTTCTTACTTCGCTAACGTCTTTTCCTTCTAGAATTCAACGAGAAATTGTAATATTCGCTAACAATACGCCGCTATATACTCGAAATCCTTCGTAGTATTTATAATTTATAGAACGTTATATAGAATATAGTAATTAAGATTATATATTTTACTAATACTAATAGCCCCCTACCTACCCCCCTTTTATAATAATTATATTATTCTATAGTAGCGTTTTAAATTATAATATAGGCGCGTCTAATTAATAACAATCTCCCTACAACGTTACTTAAAATGCTTTATACTCCTAACTTTAATTATAAAGGCTATTCGAAATTAGGCTACTATAATATTAGTAATACTAATATTAATATTAATCTAACAGCCCCCCTTAACTCTCCTATAAATATTTCTATACCGAATACTCCTACTTATATCCCCCCCTCCCCCGGTCGTAACTATAGTCCCTAGTATTAATCGGTTAATAGGAAATTAGTATTACTAAATAAAAAGTTAGACGAATTATTAGAATTTACAAGGGAAAATTATAAATAGGTAGTATAAGGTAATATTTATAAATATTATCGATAGGTATAATAGTACGTAGGAATATTCCTCTTAAAATCGTAAGTTTTAATCCTATATTAATAATAGCAAACGCTACTAAAGATTTTTTTATTTAGGGCGATAATAGAAAATATAAGTTATATTCTATTTAGTACCTTATTAATATCCTATATTAAATTAAATTACCTTCCTTTCCTATTTTTTATCTTATTTAACGTCTTTATTTTATATTTCTACTTTACATTTCTATTTTATATTTTTAATTTACCTCTCTATTCTATATTTCTATTTTATATCCCTACTTTGCAATTTACATCTATATTTTACATTTATATTTTATATTTATATTTTGTATTTACGTCTTATATTTTATATCTATATCTTATATTTCTATTTTACATTTTATATCTTATATCTACGTTTTATATTTCTACTTTACGTCTTACGTTTTATATTTATATTTTACATTTCTACTTTACGTTTTATATTTTATATTTATATTTTATATTTCTACTTTACGTTTTATATTTTATATTTACATTTTACGTCTCTACTCTACATCTTCAAATAATTACTATTCTCCTTCCTCTACCTAATTAATTCTTATTAACCTAATAGTCGGCCTACTACTAGTATACTGCTATTATATTTCCTTAATTTTATATTCCTTAAGAAGGTCCGGGTAATTTATATCCTTTTATAAGACCTACGAATTCTTATTGTCCGAATACCCCTTTTATTTAATTTAGAATTAATATTAACGGCTGGATTTACAATACTTTATAATCGCCTCGACTTCGTACTAAATATTATTCTCCTCGATATTTATAATTTCCCTTTACAATGTTACTATAGCGGGATTCCTATAGTATAATTTTAATAGGGTAATAGGGAATATTAAGTAAATTTAATAATATATAGGGAATATAAATTAGTATACTATCTTCTTTTCCCTAATAACCTTAGTAATTTAGAAGGGTCCTAAAAATTTATTTATTAATTTAGCGCTTAAGTAGTATTATTTAATATACTTCGTATTAAATAAAACCTAATTTTTAATATCGAATTCCTTTAATTTCCGAATTTTATTATACTATTTTATATACCCTTAATTAACAACCTTTAAAATTACTACAACTTCTACCCGCCTATAAAATAATTCGTTAATTTAATTAATAGCTATTATTAGTAGGATTATCCTCCGCCCTCGCTTTAGGTCCGCCAGTCCCCGAAGATAATACCCTAAGAGTAGCTCCGAAGGGGATTTTCTAATAATAGTATAAAAATAATTATTGTACGTCTATTATACTAGCGTGATTTTTTCGGCTTAATTAACCTACTTTATATTGTAGAAGATTCGAAGGTATAATTCTAAATTCTAGTTTTGCCTCTCTATTTATTCGTCTATTTAGGAGTATTAAGTTATATTAAGGCGTTTATAAATATTTAGGAGTTCGTAATAAATTTTCTAAAATTGGTTTATAAAAAGGTTGCCTCTATTTAATATAATTAAATCCGGGAAGTTAAATTACTAAAAGATGTTTCGCTAAAAGAAGAATATAAATTATTAGATATTAATTATCTTCTATATAAGGATATATAGGGCGTACTTAGTAAAGCGGTTAATAATAACGAGGATTGTATTATAAGTCCGATTAAATATAGGGTTAAATAATTTTAGTACTCCGGTAATAAAATTGTACGAAATATTTTACTAGGGGATAGTAAGGATAAGTAGCAACCCTAATAGCTTATATAGCCGGTAATTATATAATTTAATTTTCTAGTACACTAAATATTTACAGACGTATAATTTAATATTAATTATAATAGTAGGTTAGTAATAGAATTAATTAATATATTTCAATATCTTCCTCTAATTTAAATATTTAACTATTACTATATTATAATAAACGTAGAATAATTCGGCCTGCATCCGTTCCGGAATATAGACCTAATATTAATACCGTAGCGTTCCGTCTTCCCCTATTTTTTAATTCTTTATTCGTTTCCCCCCTTTATTATTCTTCTATATTTCCTTAATAATAAATAGGTCTTCCTTCTACGCCTCTAATAATTATTACTCTAATAATAGTAATTACTCTTTATCCTTCCGTACCTTTGCTACTACTATATACTTACTAATATTTTCTATAATAATACTTTTATCCTCCTTCTTTAATTTAACAGCAGCCTCGCTTACAAACCTTACCCTCTTCTTTATTACTTTATTCTCTCTACTATTACCTTCAACTTCCTTTTACTTCCTCTCCTCCCTATTTAATTTATCCTCCCCCTACAAATTCCGCCTTTCTTCCTACAATTCGGCCCTTTTATCCTCCAATATTTAACCTTCTTCTATTTTACCTACCTCCTATTACTATTCCTTCTCTTTTACTGCTATCCTCTAAGCCTCCTTTCTAATTAAAATTACCCGTTTTATTAATACCCTCAATATCCAACTTTCCTTTATCGCCCAACCCTTCTCTTCACTCCCTTTAATAA